>NC_056726.1:120336126-120571126 GCF_019279795.1 Protopterus annectens | reverse complement strand
CATGTAGCACAGAGGGATTGGGATTTCTTAAAGTGTAGCATGTCCAACAGCTCTGGGTTTGACATAGCTTTATATGTTAGGCAGAGATCACCTCGGAGTAGGCAATATGCTACGGAGTAAAGCTGGAGTTTTTTGAGACGGTCAGTGTAGGGCATTTGTTTGAGGCCAGTAATCATCTTTGTGAGGAACTTCTGTGGCCTTTCCAGCTGCTGCAGATGTCTTGTAAGGTACATTCCAAAAGGGGCATTGTACTCTATAATGGGTCTAATGAGTGTTGAGTAGAGGGGAACAATGACTTATTTTTTCCTGGATGAGAACCTTTTTATGATGTGTGCCATGTAGAAGGACTTCCTGACGATGTGACTATCAAAGAAGAGACTACTGTCCACCTGAGTCCCAAGGTCTCTTATATCGCATTCAGTGTTAAGTAGATTGCTACCTATGTGGTAGTTCATGGGTACAGAGTTTTTACCAAATGGGATGACACTGCACTTTTTGCCATTGAGCTTGAGGCCATGGCTCTGACACCAGGCATCTGTCTCAGCAAGGCCCTTCTGTAGGTTGTCCACATCATTTGGGGACTTGACTATGGCTCCTAGTTTGCAGTCATCTGCGAACTTCATTAGCCAGAGGCCTTCTGTGTTAGCCTGTACTTCAGAGAAGTAGATACCAAACAGGAGAGGTCCCAGGACTGAACCCTGTGGTACTCCACTTGTCACTGCTTTGAGGTCAGATTTGGAGTCTGCAACTTTTACAGTGTGGGTTCTGTCAGTGAGCCAGTTGGCAACCCATCTTGTGACGTAGGGATTTATTCCTAGTTTAGTGAGTTTAGCTATAATTCCAGAATGGGGGATGGTGTTGAAAGCCTTGGCGAGGTCAAGATAGGTTGTGTGAATCACCTTACCCTCATCTATGGCTTTGGTGACTGCCTCAAAGAAGTCGATCAGTAGAACTGTTCCTGAATCTGGTAGTCCTTATCATTGGATAATGGGTATTGAATGTCATGCCTGTTGCTGTTTTCTTTTTCATGTTATTCTCTGATACCACTGTATCTATGTTAATTGCACTGTATTTCTCTCATGAGCTGACATTTGTAATTTTGTTTAGGCTGCACTTCTGTGGTTCTAACTGACAATAAAGTTTCTCTGAATCTTTGAGTATATATGCGTGTGTGTGTGTGTGTGTGTGTGTGTGTAGATGTATATATTTATATGTGTGTGTGTCTGTGTGTATATATAATAAATAAATAAATAAATACACACACACACACACACACACACACATATATATACATATATATGTGTGTGTGTGTGTGTGTGTGTGTGTGTGTGTGTGTGTGTGTGTGTGTGTGTGTGTGTATATGTATGTATGTATATATATGTACATATATATATATATATATATATATATATATATATATATATATATATATATATATATATACATATTATGCAGGGGTAAGCACTCTTACACACCCCGACCCCCCTGCAAATTACACATTCCAGTTCCAACAAATTGTCACTCCCCACTGAACAGCAATGTTGCACAGGCAAACACCAGCAAAACCAGCAAAACTGAAGAAAACTTTGAAATTAAGAACATTTCATATAACTACCTGCAACCATACACACACATTTTATATATATCTATAGATATATATTTATAACTATTCGGTTCACAGATATCAGCTGTCTCACTGGTGAGCAATGAGGTGAAAGTTGAAGACCATTCATTTATGACTGAGTGAGCTATGTTTTTATGACACTTCACAACTTACTTTTTTATGTCAGGGTAAAGATTCCCAAACCTCTACAGAGGGGATTAATTCCCACTTCAATCTTCATAATTATATTTAACCCCAAAGACTGTAGACCTCATAGAAAGGTATGACAAATATAAAAATGAAGACTTCATTGAAGTATCGTAGTATACATTCTCGTCACTCACTTTTGACTGAATCTTCCCTTCTGAGGTCAACAGTGAATCCACCAGTTCTTTAAGGTTATCATCTGCTGCCATATATTTTGCTTTTGTGAATTACTAAACTATTTCTACACCTTACATGGATATTCTTACACATGATAATGTCCTTTCTGTGAGGCAGACATCTTTAGTTGAGTCTTTCTCTAGATATAGTCTCTATTCTGCTTGTAAGAGGGCTGTGTAACAGTACCTTTAGACCTACTGAATGCGAAAAATATTTACTCAGTATCTGATATGGCAGTTTGCTCTTTACAGTTAGCAGGACTTGATCATGTGTGTAAATGTAGGTGAGTTTGGAACATAGTCAGTAACAGGTACAGCCCTCTGGATATGTTCATGGTCTAATTTTTGCTAAGATAATTTGAGCAAACTCTGGAATATACAAAATATCAGAAATTCTTTCTAACATGCCTTCATCTGACATCTGATAGTGAAAGTGAGTATAGGAAAGCACTACCAACTGACTACTCCAGGAATGGTGGGGAAGGGTCAATGTTTAAGGCTGATGACAATTTCTTGACTCAAGCATGCATGTAATGTGCACGCGGGCATGCGCTTGAGTGTGTATGTGCACATGCTCACGCCTGCGTGTGTTTGCGTATGTGGATTAGCTACTGCTTTTGCATAATGCAGTTGTACAATCTGTTTCTGCAACCTACTCCTCCAGGCTGTCTTTTCTAAGGTTACTTATCGTAGAAGAATAAAGTTCTGAGAATGTGGGTGTGCAGACCTCTGCAGCAGGGGCATGCTAGTATATTGACCTTCATATGAAAAAATGTACCAATTTTTTTTCTCTGTGAAGAAAAGGTAGTTAACAAGTAGGCTGTAAACCATACTGTATGTCAGCAAAAGCAAATGCAATCCAGCCTTAAGGTCCCTTCCTCATGCTGAGATAATAATGATGCATTAGGAATACATTGCTCATACAGTCTCCCAGTTGTCTTACCAACCTATGGGTCATCTCATCACTGTCAAGAAATCAACAGACTACATCCTCATTCTTCCTTTACCCAGAACTGCTTTGTTTCTGTCCTACGCATTGATGGCGTGCACTAATTTCTCTGTACCATCTTGCTGCTGGGAAGACACTTTTACATATCCTCTAATCTACGTGCTGTCCCTCTGTGAAAACATGCCTTAGAGTATGGTCTGTGAATCCATGAGCCCCTCCCCGAGCCCTTATAACTGTGGCCCCTGGTACTTGAACATGCCTTCTTCTGACACTTTTCCAAGCCCATTGAGATACACAAACATTTCTGCCATTTCCCTCACCCATAGGGCATCCGTACTCAGCTCCCTCATTACACACTCTGCCTCACAACATACTTGATAACACTACTGCAGCTATGTATCATGTGGATTGCTTCAGGTCACTACCATCCCTTCAAGACTTCTTTACTCTGATGAATATTCTTGGACTACATCTTGAAAACCTCAATTCAGGGTTCACACTTTGCATTGCTCGTTTTCCAAACTAAACTAACAATTATTGCTGTAGCTTCTGGCTGATCCTTAAGGTTCCGTACCCTTTGGATGTACGTTTTGTCATGGAACTGGAGGCCACCTAAGCTGATAAATGGGTTTGTCCCTTGTATAGGCATGCAGAAGCAATTTTGTAAGTTCTGTGGTGTTATTATCTCATATAGCCTGGGGAAACACAGCTATTTTTTGTGATGCATTTCTCTTAATGTTAAAACTCATACATGCAGCTAGGTATTAATGAGAAGGAAAAGTGACGGGCCTGGGATTAGAACTTCAAGTGGAATTACTAGATATTTTCTATTTCCATCTCTTGCACTGCTTGAATTTCTAACACTAAAGACTTCCTCTCTGGGTTGTGTTGCTGTTGTCACTCAGCTATGCTTCATTAAAAAAGAAAAACATTTCTGAGTATTAAAATCTATATGTTCACTGCTGAAAGGCCTTTCAAATATTATTGCATATTTCTGCTACTTCTGTTATATAATTGTATTAGTCTCCTTACTGGCAAGATTTTCACTCGCAAGATAGATGGGATAATACTAGAAACTCACTGCATGGCACATGATGCAAATGCCATCATTATCAGTGCAGGTGAAGCAAGCAAAGAATTTATTTGGACTACGGCCAATACAAGGCTCAGTGCATCACTAAATCATTTAATCAGAAGATCCTCTTTGGTTTAGCTGACATAATCGTTTTAAGAGGTTTAGCCTTACTTCACAGGCTATAATTATATATATATAGACTGTCGACCTCATAGAAAGATATGACAAATATAAAAATAAAAAGTTCATTGAAGTATCGTAGTATACATTCTCGTCAGTCACTTTCGACTGAATCTTCCCTTCTGAGGTCAACACTGAATCCACCAGTTCTTCAAGGTTATCATCTGCTATCATATATTTTGCTTTTGTGAATTACTAAACTATTTCTACACCTTACATGGATATTCTTACACATGATAATGTCCTTTCTGTGAGGCACTCATCCTTAGTTGAGTCTTTCTCTAGATATAGTCTCTATTCTGCTTGTAAGAGGGCTTTGTAACAGTACTTTTAGACCTACTGAATGCGAAAAATATTTACTCAGTATCTGATATGGCAGTTTGCTCTTTACAGTTAGCAGGACTTGATTATGTGTGTAAATGTAGGTGAGTTTGGAACATAGTCAGTAATAGGTACAGCCCTCTGGATATGTTCATGGTCTAATTTTTGCTACGATAATTTCAGCAAACTCTGGAATATACAAAATATCAAAAATTCTTTCTAACATGCCTTCATCTGCCATCTGATAGTGAAAGTGAGTAGAGGAAAGTACTGCCAACTGACTACTCCAGGAATGGTGGGGAAGGGTCAATGTTTAAGGCTGATGACAATTTCTTGCGTCAAGCATGCATGTAATGTGCGCGCAAGCATGTGCTTGAGTGTGTATGTGCACATGCTCACGCCTGCGTGTGTTTGTGTATGTGTATTAGCTACTGCTTTTGCATAATGCAGTTGTACAATCTGTTTCTGCAACCTACTCCTCCAGGCTGTCTTTTCTAAGGTTACTTATCGTAGAAGAATAAAGTTCTGAGAATGTGGGTGTGCAGACCTCTGCAGCAGGGGCATGCTAGTATACTGACCTTCATATGAAAAAATGTACCAATTTTTTTTCTCTGTGAAGAAAAGGTAGTTAACAAGTAGGCTGTAAACCACACTGTGTGTCAGCAAAAGCAAATGCAATCCAGCCGGTCCCTTCCTCATGCTGAGATAATAATGATGCATTAGGAATACATTGCTCAGACAGTCTCCCAGTTGTCTTACCAGCCTATGGGTCATCTCATCACTGTCATGAACTCAACGGACTACATCCTCGTTCTTCCTTTACCCAGAACTGCTTTGTTTCTGTCCTACGCATTGATGGCGTGCACTAATGTCTCTGTACCATCTTGCTGCTGGGAAGGCACTTGTACATATCCTCTAATCTACGTGCTGTCCCTCTGTGAAAACATGCCTTAGAGTATGGTCTGTGAATCCATGAGCCCCTCCCCGAGCCCTTATAACTGTGGCCCCTGGTACTTGAACATGCCTTCTTCTGACACTTTTCCAAGCCCATTGAGATACACAAACATTTCTGCCATTTCCCTCACCCATAGGGCATCCGTACTCAGCTCCCTCATTACACACTCTGCCTCACAACATACTTGATAACACTACTGCAGCTATGTATCATGTGGATTGCTTCAGGTCACTACCATCCCTTCAAGACTTCTTTACTCTGATGAATATTCTTGGACTACATCTTGAAAACCTCAATTCAGGGTTCACACTTTGCATTGCTCGTTTTCCAAACTAAACTAACAATTATTGCTGTAGCTTCTGGCTGATCCTTAAGGTTCCGTACCCTTTGGATGTACGTTTTGTCATGGAACTGGAGGCCACCTAAGCTGATAAATGGGTTTGTCCCTTGTATAGGCATGCAGAAGCAATTTTGTAAGTTCTGTGGTGTTATTATCTCATATAGCCTGGGGAAACACAGCTATTTTTTGTGATGCATTTCTCTTAATGTTAAAACTCATACATGCAGCTAGGTATTAATGAGAAGGAAAAGTGACGGGCCTGGGATTAGAACTTCAAGTGGAACTACTAGATATTTTCTATTTCCATCTCTTGCACTGCTTGAATTTCTAACACTAAAGACTTCCTCTCTGGGTTGTGTTGCTGTTGTCACTCAGCTATGCTTCATTAAAAAAAAAAAAACATTTCTGAGTATTAAAATCTATATGTTCACTGCTGAAAGGCCTTTCAAATATCATTGCATATTTCTGCTACTTCTGTTATATAATTGTATTAGTCTTACTGGCAAGATTTTCACTTGCAAGATAGACGGGATAATACTAGAAACTCACTGCATGGCACATGATGCAAATGCCATCATTATCAGTGCAGGTGAAGCAAACAAGGAATTTATTTGGACTACGGCCAATACAAGGCTCAGTGCATCACTAAATCATTTAATCAGAAGATCCTCTTTGGTTTAGCTGACATAATCTTTTTAAGAGGTTTAGCCTTACTTCACAGGCTATAATTATATATATATATATATCTATATATATATATATATATATATATATATATATATATATATATTATATATATATATATATATATATATAAAGCAGTCCTAAATAGCTGCATATTATCATTTCTTTGATAGCTGAAACACCAAGCTGCCTGCCAGTGTATCTGGTATCCGATTACAATAAGGTCACCATGTCACCAGTGCTAGTTCAAAGATATTCACCTGAACATCGGACTAGATAAAGGAGCACAAGTGAAAAAGTTAACTCAGCCATCATTGTAAATCAGCAGGGGGGTGGTTGTCAGTCCCTATGAGAGTTCAAGACTGTAAGGGCCAAAAGTGGACAGATAACAGTAGCCACAAGCCAAGTGAACAGCTAAGAGGTGTTGCTAGAAGCAGGCATGATATGAAATATATTGCACTATCAGAGAAACACATCTGCTGGACCTGTCATTGTGATGGGCTAAAATACAGCCCCTTTGATTTATCACTGCAGCAATATGAGAGGATTGCTTATTGCAACCTTTACGTAAAAGCATAAGCAGGGATCTGTACTTCAGACAGTAATAGCTTGTTCTAGAGATCCTCCATAGCACAAAGTCAAGTGCCAATGAATTACAGCTTTAAGAATGCAGTGCTTTGCAAGGGCAGTTTACAGACATTTTTGTGCATGGTGTCTGTCTCTTGCCCAGGTCATGACTAAAACATGATTCTTTACCTGACTAGTACACAGGTAAATAAAACAAATATTAACTCGGTGAATATCTTCTCCTTCCTAAGAGGAGGGTAAAGATTTATGTCATTTGGGATTTGATGTACAGAGATAATGGGACCTCTCTCTGCGTAGTTACAGGAGAGTCTACACAGCTGAACGAAGTATGTATAATTTAACTTATTAAATTATTAAACTGGGATTTTGACAGTAGGGCAGTGGAAGCATTTTCATTCCCTGGTACAATAACAAGGTTAATTAAGGGGATAAATGAGGGAGTCATGGCAAGAATTGAAATGGGAAGGTTCCTCTTTGATAAACTGTATTTGAACAGAGGAACCAGGCAGTGTGTCTTCTTTTACCTTTGTTATTTGCATTATATTTAGAGCCACTGGCAAGCATACAATTGGTATGGTAATCAAGAAAAGTTAGCTTTGTTTGCAGACAGTATTATTTTGTACCTGATAAATCTAGAAAAAGATATCTCAGCGTTGTGGAACATTTTGAGACAGTTTCATGTCTTTTCTGGATAAAAAATTAATGAAGATATGTAAATTATGTACCTACACATGAATTGGTTCAGCAATACCCATATTTAAGGGGGCATGATAAAAATGAAGTATTTAGAAGTATGGATTAAAAAGTCTTCTGTTATAGCAGCTAAGGATATGCGGAAAGTGACTAAAAAATAATACAAAAATTGAGAAACTAGAAGCTCTTGTTTATGGATATGGATGGTAAGATAAAACAGTGAAAATGTTTTTAGTCCCTTTACTTTTATATACAAGTCAGGTATATTTTATCAACCACAGGAGAAGTTGTGGGCGATAATTTGTAAAGAGTTAAAGGAATTTATCTGGGAGGGGAAGAGGGCAAGGGTTAAGTGGGATAGGTTGACCCTTCCAATAGAAGCACCTTATTTCAAGGGATATGTGAGAGCCACACAATTTTATATACAGAATGCAAGCAGAAATCTATAACTCAAAGGGGAAAGATAACTCTGTTGCAGTGTAGCACTCCATTACATTGTATATTACCTTTTGTGCAACAACAGGGTGGTTTATTACTTATGGTGTCTACCTGAAAGCTTCTGGGTACAGGGTTTGGTCATGACCTCTTTTCAGTGTCTGTGTGTAGTCTACATGTTCTTTCAAGGGCTGCAGAGATTTCTCTCCAGGTACTCTTGCTTCTTCAGTACCCCAAAATGTGCTGGCTAATTGGCTGATCTAAACAGCCCATATGTATTCCATATACCTTTGTTATTGATGGGACAGATCTGTGAAACACCAATTCAGCTGCTTGGTTTAGAAATAAATAGATCAACTATATAATAATAGCATTGCTGTACAGTTCTTCAGGATTGACTATATCCTTGCTTAGGGAATAGGTTATCCTCTGCTCTGATACATATATTTACAGAGTTTTTGCTCTTCATACATATGTACATTTCTTTATTTTCCATGTATGACAGCAGCCATACAACAGGCCATACCTTATACTCTATAGATCTGAGTGTGCTCTCTATAACCATTTTTCTGGATGATGACTCTGTTGCAGGCTTGTCAGTCATATGCAATTATATATATTTACTCTCTGCTTATTGTCTAATGTAACCTAAGAAGACAAGAAGGATTGTATGATTAAGGGTAGTACCTTGTAACCCCTTCCTGACTAGTCTGTAACTGATATGAGACTGCCCTTTGTACAGTCTGCTATTGACAATATTACCTTTTCAGGACTCTGACATCTTGCATTCATGCAGCTCTGTATTCATCTTATTTCAATAGCCTTGCAATCCACTTGCTTTAATAACCCATTGCTAGATGTTACAGTACCTGGTCTGCAGTCACCCACTTACCTCATGATGACCAATTAAATACAGAAGCCTACAGAAGCATAGTTATTCATAGCTCTATAGTAACATCTACAACTGTTTTCAAACATTGAATGCTTTTTAACATTATTTTAGTGACTGTACTGTAAATAATGAGCATTAATTGTTTAGCTTTTTTAACACTAATTATATCAACATAAATTAAACCATGTGTTCAAAATTCAGTATTAGAATGCTGTAACTGAATGTAGAAAAGCAGTGCCTTATACACAGTTTTAAAAATTGATGTACAGCAGGGAGAATATGTATAGGATATGCCTATAACCAATTATACCAGCAAGATATAAATGCAGAAAAAGTTACCTGCAAATTTTTAAATTGATTTTCAGTCATCCAGTCAAAAGGATTTTTTGCTTGTTGTCGACTCTCGGAGGGTTTAATGCCCCTCATTTGCATTGCTACCATGCTAGATTCTGGCGAAATGACAAACTCTATTTCACCTGGCCTGATGTGGCCTACAGAATATTCAACCTGCCCAAAACAGAACAATTTTAGTGAGAATTTCTGGATACACAAAGAACTGCATTTTAAAGAACTTTAAATCAGTAGTTATTAAGTAATAAAGCATTCTGTATTACTTTTCTATCAGGAATCTTTTCTGATTAGAAACATCAGGTGTGTGCAAAGCCATATTTTAGAACAGCTTTTGTAATTGGTGTTAATCTGCAGAAATTGGTTTCAAGACTGAAACTTTCAAAAATCTCACTAGCAAAAACACTCTTACAATACTCTATACATTTATATTACATGTATATCAACAGGCTACCAAGACATGTTTAGGATGGCTCATAAGCCCCATTCCCTAATGCATTCATAGCAAAATATAAAGTATAGGACCCATACATTTTTTTATCATATGAACATTTTCAGTTCTTCACTTAAAACAAAATGAAACACTCCAAAGATCAAATATAATGATGCTTGTTTCGTCACTAACACAATTTGGAATTTTATGTTTGCTAAAAGGTATTGCTGTTATATTTAATGTAATGAAAATGCATGAATGCATTTCATATACTACATTTTATCATTTTTTTCACTTTGGACATACTTATATTATTTATTTGTACCAGATTTAGGCTACAGATTAAATCAGCCAGAGGCAAGAAGGATACTGACAAAACATTTCAAGGGCAAGAATCCATTCTATATGTGTGTGGATAGGAGGCCAGTTAAAGACAGAAACAATACTGATCAGATTATCTCAAGTGCTAACATAACAAGTCAGGGCAAGGGAACACCTCAAATGCATAATTCTAATTCATTTATTTTCTGTACTCATTCACTAAAATTCTGAAGTAAAACAAAAAAACCCTTTGAAATCAGTTAAGCTAATTTTAGAAGGATGTGGCGAGAATGCCTGCGGCAATGTTAAAGATGAATGCAAAGAGCTGAACAAGTAGAGGAACTGTTGATGTGACAAAGATCCTGCACTATTTTACATGCATAAGGTTTCAAAGCTAGGATTTATTTTATCCTTTAGTATTCCATCACACATTTGTCCTCTGCCTGAACTCAGGGATTCACTGGTTGATTGATTGTGCTCATTTATTCATTTGCCCCCCCTTCTTTTTTCCTTTCTCTACCTCCTATTCCGTTTTCCTTCTTTACTCGAAATCAGCAAATGGAATTTATGCCTTTCTTTGCAATATATTTCATTCTGCTGTTCTATTGATTGTGAATGTGTAACAAATAAGTTTTTAAAATGTAAAAATGCTGCAATACTGGGTAGATATGCTTTAAAGTACATCTGATTTCAATAACTTTGCAGAGTTATTGATAGAAAGACTCAAGGAAGAATGTATAAAAATAATAAATGTATTAAGAAGACCAGTAAAGTCTTCAGTGTGGTCATAATACTGTTACTGGAAAAGTCATATTATTTTGGATATATAGGAAATAAAGTTGACAGTAACACAAAGCAGACTATAAAATGAGAAACGTGATCTTAAACAACTTTTGTTAAATGTATGTTTGTTTGAATAGATGAGGGGATAAACATAACAATAAAATCAAATCCCTAAGATTCCTACAGCTGATACTTTTTTTCCTTTTTTAGAAGTAATACATGTATATATATATTTTTTATTTGCATCTCTTCTTATCATGATAGCACCAAAGCAAAAGTAATCATTGTCAGATAAGTAAAACATATATAACAGAGGATGCCATAACAGTAAGAACAAAGGAAGTACCTAGTAGGATACAGAGATTAAGAGAGTAGGTCAAGAAAATGTAATCTGTAATTTAGAAAGTATGATGGGTGAATAATAGAACAGATAAATACTAAGTGCTAAGCACAATTATCCATAAAGGGGATATATTAGGCAGCGTTATTCATAGAGGGGAAATATTACTTGAGATTATTCAGAAAGAGGAATATACATCTAGTGCTGATTTAATTGTTATGTTTATTGCCAAATATAATCTTATAGTCCACAAGATGCTCATTTTCTTATATCTGAAAGTATGTTCTTGTTTCCATGTTATGTCTCTTCTACGTCTAAAGTTGTTTATTATTTTTTCCGAGTTATCCTTTTCCGCATTTATTTTTTCTTTGTGATTTGCTCTTTATATTCCCCTTTTCAAATTAAACACTCTTTTTTCTAATATTTCTTTATAGGTGATTTAGATTCATTCTTTTTTGTATGTTTACCCACACTGTCAATGGCTCAACAAGAAAATACAGAGATTTAAAAAAGCTTGTATATCCTAATAATATTGCCTTCACAAAATACTTGCCAAACTACCGCCGCAAATACAACCTGCTCATTAGACCAAACCTTTGAAATGGTTTAATGTGCATAAATATATATATGAAGAAGTTATTTGACTTTAGTAATAATATTACAAGATGACAGATTCGTATGAAAAGTGGCATATTTAAAGGTAGCAGCTGTTCTTACTGTTGTTATATCAGAGGAGGAGATGAATTAAACATTAGTGGTCATACAACTGAGTTAAAAGAACAATACAATTGTAATACTAAGAGCTTAATTTTTATTGTGTTCTGTAATTTTTTTATAGTGTCAAGGCAGATAGATAACTATGAGAACAACTGAATGAACGTATACGTGATATTAAAAGATGTAGCATTAAGAATGCCCTGGCAAAATATTCTTTGCATATGGATTAAATTATATGGATTTTAAGTAAAGAAAAAAAGTAATATCATTAGTTGATATGACACTTCAATTTGAATACTTGTATGCATCCAGGAATAAATGACAATGTGCCATATGATAGCATTCTGAAAATTAAAGCTGCCAAGTTGTAAAAGAATCATAATTTACAGTTAACAGTTTAATAATAGTATGTTTTATTTTTTTCATATTTTAAAGTCTGATATTTCTGTAAATATATTAGTTTTACACATGATTTGGGATGAATTAATTTCATGGAGGAAAAAATGTGTATTAAAGTCATTTGGTAAATAACTGTTAATGTGTGATTTAAAGAGAACATATAAAGGAAGGGTCAAGCCATGGTTTACTTTAGTTCTGAGAAGTCTCTAGACTGTGAAGATGATAGAAACAAAAGAGTTAAAGTAAACCCTGCACTGCGGTAATGATAATAAAAGAAAGAGCTAGAGCTTGGAGTACTTGGAAACTAAAAATCATTCTAGGCTCCAGAACTATAAACAACACTAAAACATAACAAAACACATGACCAAAAAAATATATATGCTTCCAATAAACTAAGCAAAACAACTTCATACTTTTCTGGTCCTTCATCAACAAACATGTACATCTTGGTCAAACTACCCAGCCAACCCCTTCACTTAACTACATTAATGACAGCACTGCAGACCGCTTCAATACACATTTTATTAACATGGTAACTTCCTTCTTAAACAGCTCTACCATCTGTAACACCCCACGTCCTCCAGAGTCAATAAATAAATCCCATCACATTTGATTTTGAGCACATTCTCACATCCACCATCAGGAAATGCCTTCTAAAAGTAATGCCAGCTACAGTTATTCCAGACAATCTTCCAACCGACTATGTTAAACTTGCAGCAGACACCCTAGATTACCCAATCTGAATTTTAATGATTCGCTCCATCAGAGAAAGCTATGCCCTTAAAATATGGAAAAAGAAATCTTATACCCACTCTCTACAAATGTGGCTCCTCTACTGATATCTCCAATTACAGGATCATAGCCATTCTGTCCCCCCATCCAATGTCTTAGAAAAATGAGTTACCACAAAGACACAGCATGATTTCTGACCATATCATATCACTAAAACATAGCTACTTATCTTTGCTACCACCATCAAGAGTATCAGGAATGCAGGGAACTTATTAGTAGCACTTTTCCTTGATTTGTTAAAAATGTTTGACAGTGCGTTTCTGTACTACTTCTAAACTACTGTACAAACTCTCCTCCATAGGACTTCAAGACTCATCTCTTACCTGGTTCAACAGCTACCTCAGCTGTAAACCTCAAGTTGAAAATGGGAAAATTACATCTCTCCATTTTATTCAGTGCACAGAGGGGCTTCTCAAGGATCTAACTTTAGCCTCTTCTGATTAGGTGTTTTCATAAATGACATACATGCCACAAGCGAACATGCTACCATTATTAAGTATGTTGGTGATTCAACACTCATTTCCACTGTCAAAAACTTACAACTTCAAACGAAAACACAGAAATTATTCAACTCCATGAAAACATGTCTGTGTACCTCTTAATTACTATTACACCCTAATAGGACAAACTTTATTCTGTTCACACCTAAACACTACTCTGATAACAAACACTACTTCTTCTGATCAAACCAGAATTGAACTTGTAGTTCATACCAAGCTCGTAAATGTCATCATAGACGATGTCATGAAATTTGACCAGCACATAAAGTAAGCTACCAGCAAAGCACACAAAATATGTAGTACCCTATATCAAGCTAAACCTTATCTGACTTACCAGACTTTGCAAACCATTGCCACTACTCTACTGCTACCCACCCTCATATATGCTTCTCCTATATTTCTCATCCTGCAAGCTACCAAAGTATCCATGCTAGAAAAATACTACAACAAAACAGCTAAATTCACAGCTAATATGCTGTACAGCTCCCAACACTGCATAGTTCTAAAACAGATAAGCTGGTTAAATTGCCACACTTTATAATATTCACACAACTAAAACCTGTTCACAGTCCTTTATTTCAACCTGAAATGTGAAACACTAAAAAAAAATTACCCAACCTTACTCCAATCTAAGACTTTTCACTCTACTGACAAATTCTTTCTGTACCCAATTAAGTCAAACAGTACTGAAGATGATTCACCACATTCTTCTCACATCTCTAAAGTTTGGAATTCCATATTCTCCTCTCACTCAGGCAACACTTGACAAATCTCCCTAAACTGTGCTTATCCACTTTATCCCATCCTGCTCTAACATGACTCCATGTCCAGTAATCTTCTATCATACCCTTTACTGTTACTTCTGCTTGACCACATACATAGTACCATACTCTCCTCAACTTTACATTGTACAGAAAGTTCACTGCACCGTTGTCCTATGGGTTTAAACTTTGTTAGTCTAAACTCTTATTCTGATCTACCTTTGACGTCATTGTATTGCCTGTACCATAATTATGTTTCATGCTGACTGCTGATATGGATTTTGTCAATATACATGCATACATACGTAGTGAGGTGTTTCAACAATAATTGTTTTTGTTTTCTCATTATCATATGCTCAAATATTCATTGTTGCTGCAACTCACCATGTATGTATGCATGTACACACATATGGATGCATGTAGGTATGTAAAGATGCATGTATGTTATTTTCCCTTTGCAACATGTGCAGCTTTTCCTCTCTTGGCCTCTTCTGACAAAGTATTTTCCATACAGGCAGATATTTCAGTCAACAAAGCAAAAATAAATATAAATAAAATAAAAATACTGACCATGAGAATTGGATCAATACATTTATGCAACTCTTCTAGAAGCATTGCAACCTCTACTTTATTGATGAAGTATGGATAATTAGACTCTATTTCTTATATTTTTCAAGTGCTTTTTGGGACATGTGAGTCTCTAGATTTAGAGTAAAATTAACCTTAAAGATTAGTGAAACCATGAAAAAAATTCTGTTATTGTGATTTTAAATACCATTCAAATTCTAAGACTGAAAATTCAGCAAACTGAAGCATTTCTCTTGCTTGTACTAATATGATAAAGCATGAATATAAAAGTACTACACGGATTATGCTGGATAATGAAATAGGAAGTAACAGGTTAGAAAGCAATGAGAGTATAGGAAGAGACATTGTAACATGGGCGATTTTCCCTAGACCCTCCACAATATGTGAAAAAAATACCAAAGAGTGAAATAACAGGAACAAGAGTAATAAAAGAAACACAAGCACTTCTGAAACTACTTGCAAATGTTAAAATATAGCTTTAAATTTTTACCTAAATAGTCAAGTTTCTGTGTGCCAAGAAGCACTTTATGTTCACCATATCATTTAAGCCTGGGGGGCTATCTGTTCCCAGCTTAATTTGCCACCTAGTCTCTTTTCTTTCTACCTTATGTTTATGGTTACCACATCTTACATCTTGTCTTACATGATCTAATACAGTAAAGGTATATTTTTATAGGAAACACAAGGCATAGTATGTCTATAAATAAAATACAAAAGGTTAATGTTTCAAAAATGCTCATAATATGCATTTTTAGTATATCATGATGTTTTTACTCGGCACGTAAAAGTCCACTACCAAACATTAGCGGACTGGAGTTCCACTGTGGTGACCCCTAACCGGGATAAGCCGAAAGAGTCACACAGTAAGTGATTTGATCACCTGCATCAAGGCATCTATCAAAAGCAAAGAACATTATTGCAGATAAAACAATGACGTTAAGCTGCCTGCAAAAGACCAATCATATCTTAAAGTTTAATTTAATGTGTAGCAGTCTAACAGAAAGGATAAAATCTTAAAAGTTCACATTAAATATTGTTTTCAGAATTTTCTTTTAACTTAGCTTTAGTTTGAACAATGCAATAATTTGTCCATTCTACATATTGTAGCAATCAACAGTGCTGTTTTGGTCTATCAGACATCAAATAAAATGACAAAATACACAACATTTTACACCATTTTAATAAAAATAATAAATGTATTGCTAAATTAATAGCCAATGATTTTCCTGAAAAGTTTATTGAAAGAGAGTTAAATACCATCAGTTGCATACATTGGAGGCCATGTACATTAATTAATCAAGTATTCACTTGCATCAAAGTGTAAAATATCAATTAAGAAATGATACAGTGTTGTTGGTGAATTGTTAATGGAGTTAAGCTATAAATAATTAAAACAATCAGAATCCATTCTAAATAAAATTAAAATTCAGCATAGAAGAAAGCAGACAGGCCAAAAAGCAATGACTGTAAAAAGAAAGCAACATTTTTCACATCTCTTCACTGCAATTTGCAACAAAATCCCTGTGGCCATAACACAGTAGCACTTAAATTAGAAAATAATTACTTGTTGTACACAACATACATCTTTAAATGATCTAGTCAAAAATATCATAATGTGGCAGAAGTTAGCAGTTCACACAATTTGTAGAGTACATGCCTACACTAAGGCACTGTACGAGCACATCCACTCATGCATGAATCGTGCCATCCCAAATAGAACCAAAATGCTCTCATCCAAAAAAAGGAAGCCAATCTGGTGGTCCCCTGCCATAAACAAACTTTACAACAAAAGGAAGAAACTTTTGCAGAAAAGAGGAAAATCCCAGGATGCAAAACTAGCCTCAGTAAGAAACTGAGATGCCTCATAAAATCCTCCAAAGCTAGTTACGAAAATAAAATTGCCAAAGATTCCAAAGACAACCACAAAGCATTCTATAACTATGTCAAGAATCTAAATGGCAATCCTCAGATCTGCTCTGAGCTACAACAGAATGGCATTAAATATACTGATCCAAAGGATATTGCCAATATCCTGGCAGATCGATTCAGTGCCAACTTCACCCCCCTCTCACCCCCTAAATGGCCCATCTCAATACTGGAAGATTGCCAAATTCCAGTAATAATGGCCACACAGGTTAGAAACGCACTCTCCAAAGCTAAGGATACAGCATCCATGGGACCAGATGACATCCCAGGCTGTGTACTACATGAACTACAATATGAACTGGCACCTCACCCAAGTGTCAATTCAGTGCCAACTTCACCCCCCTCTCACCCCCTAAATGGCCCATCTCAATACTGGAAGATTGCCAAATTCCAGTAATAACAGCCACACAGGTACAAAACGCACTCTCTAAAGCCAAGAATACAGCATCCATGGGACCAGATGACATCCCGGGCTGTGTACTACATGAACTACAATATGAACTGGCACCTCACCTAAGTGTCATGTTTAATCATAGCTACAGTTATCCCAATCCACAAGGGGGATCCACCTTGGATCCCGGAAACTACCGTCCCATCAGTCTGACAAGTCTTATCTGCAAGGCCATGGAGCGTATTATCATGGAACTTATAAACAAAGACATTGGCAACCTTCAAACACAGGACCCCACCCAGTTTGGGTTTGTGAAGGGCCGATCTTGTCTCCTGAACCTGATTGATTTCTTTGAATCAGTCTCCAGAGCCATGGACAAGGGTAAGCTGGTCCACACAGCCTATCTAGACCTTGCCAAGGCCTTTGACACCATCCCCCACTCTGGAATCATAGATAAACTTACTAAGTTGGGCATTAATCCCTATGTCACCCAATGGGTTGCCAAATGGCTTACTGATAGAATCCACACTGTAAAAGTAGCCGACTCCAAATCCAGCTCCAGACAAGTGACAAGTGGAGTACCTCAGGGTTCAGTCCTGGGCGCTCTTGTTTGGCATCTACTTCTCTGAAGTACAGGTCAACACTAAGGGACCTGAGCTAACAAAGTTTAGATGACTGCAAACTGGGAGCCATTATTGAATCCCCAAATGATGTGGATACTCTACAAAAGGGCCTTACAGAAACAGATGCTTGGTGCCAGAGCCATGGGCTCAAGCTCAATGCCAAGAAATGTATTGTTACCCCCTTTGGGAAAAAACATGTATCCATGAATTACCATATAGGTGGCAGTACACTAAACACAGAAAGTGTGATAAGAGACTTAGGGACACAGGTGGACAGTGGTCTCACCTTCGATAACCACATCGCCACAACAGTCAGGAAATCCTTCTATGTGGCACACCTCATCATGAAGGGCTTTTCATCCAGAAAAACAGAGGTCATTGTCCCACTGTACTCATCCCTCATTAGACCCATTATAGAATACAATGCCCCATTTGGTATGTACCTCTCAAGACATCTGCAACAACTGGAAAGGCCTCAGAAATACCTCACTAAAAGAATCACAGGCCTAAAGCAGATGCCCTACACTGACCGCCTTAAAAAAACTCCAGCTATACTCTGTCACATATCGTCTACTCAGAGGCGATCTCTGCTTGACATACAAGGCCATGTCAAACCCAGAGCTGTTGGACATGCTACACTTAAAGAAATCCCAATCCCTCAGAGCTACACGCTCCAGGGATCTCAAAACCTTCATCACAATAAAAAAATGCTGGAGGGATAGGTTCCTGACCCAGAGACTCCCCAGACTCTGGAATAGATTGCCCATACTTGTCAAGCAGAGTGCCTCTTTGGACCTCTTCAAGAGGAACCTTGACGATTGGATGGGAGAAAGGAAATTCACCCCAGGGATCACGTCAGTCGCCCTGCTAGACAGGGGTCCAGGAAAGTAAATAATGAGGGAAGAAATAGCCAGGGAATTGTTATGGCTAGGCTTGTATAGGCCCTAGGGCTGATAGCCTAGTACCAACCTATGAACCTATGAACCTATGAACCTATGTGAACTTTGACTAATGATGGACATACTGCCATGATGAAATGAGTTTCCCAAGTGGCAAGAAACAACTAGGAAAAGTGTTTAAATACCGGGAAAACATATCCAGTCATGTTTAACTTCAAACAGAGACAAAAATACTTTTGTCATCTGTTATAGAATTAAGTTGTTATTTTTGGTTTCCCCAAGGGAGCATTAAATGAGCTGGGAAGACCATCTGAAATGTAAATTGCTTTCTTAATTAAGAATTGATAATATGAGGATTGTGCTCTTAAGTCATGGCAAGTAAAAAAATTATTTTACATCCTCTTTTAACTAAACCTTTGTTTTGCATGGCAGTTTTCAAGGTATAGGGAGTGTCATGAAAGTTCTAATTTAATTAATTAATTAATTCAGTTTAATCTAATTGTCACAGAAGTTCTAACATTCCATTCCATTAAATATATATATATATACACACACACACACACACACACACACACACACACACACACACACACACACACACACACACACATATATTTGATATACTAAGGACCATGATTAAATGACATGCAAGGCTTGTTGACTCACTTGATTATGAAAATATCCTTGAATCTATGTTGTTGAGTATGGGATAAAAGGATATTTATCACCTAGCACTTACATCGTTTGAATTTTCACACTGCTCAAGGAAGCAACATAAAATACTATTGTTTCTATGGGATTTCACCTCAAAATCAACTAGTTTACTTTTAACAAGTGTCCTTTTAGTGCTGTTGGGCTGTGCTCTCTAAAGTCAATACTACACCTTCAGCTTGATAAATTATCAGCTCCATCTGATGTATTTGTTTTATAAGTCCTTGTAGAGTGGTAATGAGTTCAACATACTCGATAGCCATTTTTTAAATGGAAAGCTACACTGGGAATAGTAATGTCTGAGAATAATGATTAATTTAGCATTAGTGACAAAAAGTTACAGCCTGATTTAGTTCAAGACATGAAAGTTCTACTTTCTTCTGTGTCAGTCTTTTTGGACTGTTTGGATTTATCATCTTTTTTTGAGAATTAATGGGGAAGGTACAACTCAAAGGAGGAAAAAATAGCTCATGTCTTGAAAGGAAGCTGAATTCACTTTTAGGAAGAAAAAATGTCTAAATCAGTCTAGAATATTGGCTAAAATAGTTGATTCACATGAATATTGGTAAATGTCTAGTTTTTTAAATTATTTGATGACAGCTAGGCTTAAATTGCCAAAAACACTGTTAAAGCAAGAGAGGGATAAAAGTGAGCCACGTACTGTTCCATGAACATCTTGCCCTCAAATTAAAGTATTTAAATGGTTTACTAAAAGCCCCCTCTAAAAGACTTGCAGTTATTATTATAATTGGAGTTGCACTGAATCATTTTCCAGATCTTTCACTTGATTAATTTTAGTCGATTGCAGAAACTTATGTAGAAAGTGTACCTGTGTAGGGTAGTGACAATAGTAGTAGCTCTACTAGGACAGGCCAAGCCTAACATTTAATCATAATGTTTAGGGTTATATGCCTCCTGTGTTCCTTGTCCCAGACAGATTTTTTTCTTAGTGGTCTGTTTTCCCTGCAAGAACCAATATAGTTTTATGCTTGTATTATCATATGCTAGGTTACCCCTGGACGACTATGGAGCATTAGTTTGGTGACATGTTCTGGGTTGGACCACAGTAAGAGTTTGTTGTTGTTAGTGTGGGGAAGTCTCTTATTTAACTGCAAGTGCAATAATATGAGACTAATAGTGTGCAAATGCTCTGGATTTTGGATTTGATTTAATTCTTTTAATACCTGGATACTTGAATTATTTTAGAATTTTGCTCTTATTATATTACACCTTGTCTTATTTTAAATTCTGTTTTACCTTAAAGTTTTTACTTGAAGTTTTAAAAGTTCTTGGCTAGGGTCAGTTAGAAAACATTCCCTTTCCATTTCATGACTGTAAAGGAATTAAATCTAGCTTATTATTGGGAGGAGCTGAGAAATAAGATTTTTATTTTAGCTACATTCCTATTCCTATTTAGTGGTATTCTTATTTAACAGTAAGTGCTGGGAGACCACTGTCTGTGTGTGACTGTACTGGATTTGTGATTTGATTTATTTTTTATGGTTTTTGATCTGATTTATTCTTTTATGGTTGCTTACCTAAAACACAAAGGGTTAAAGCACTAAACTATCTTAATCACATGATTAGATATTATATAAATGCTTGGTGATACTAAATGTAATCAGTCTGAAGAAGTCTCAAAGTTAGAGACAAAAGTATACTTGTTCTTTTATTGGTTTTATTTTGTTACTATTAAATACATTCTGTGTTTTCCTATTCAGTTGTTTTCAATTTATTTCATGTTTTGGATATAACAGCTTAACTTTGAACAACTTTTATGGTTTGGATACATCTATTATTTTTTTATTATTTTTGCTCTTATAGCTTGTTTTATTTTAAATTGTTTTACCTTAAAGTTGTTTTTGTTGTTTTAAACTTTTTTGGAAGTTTTCACTGACCGAAAAGAAGTTAAATCTAGCCAATTAGTGGGAGATGCTGAGAAATAGGATTCCTTATTTAGCTGCATCCCTATTTAGTTGTAACTGCTGTGCGACTACTGTTGGTGCGTGACTGCGATGGCTTTTGAGCAACCCACCTCTAGTATAAATCTGACATAAGAAGTTCCTCCTAGTCTTATCTTATTTTTACTGGGCATTGAAAGATCAAGCTGGGAAGGCCCTCCCCTTGGAATCAAAGCTTGAGTTATCCTCTTTTTCATATCATTCCACTGACTTAGTGCACACAGCAATATTCATAGTATTAGCTTACTTACAAAAATCTGTAACATCTGGGACTAGGTTATCAAGCAATGAAGAGCCTAGAAACTGCTGCCCAGGGATCAGCCTGGTATTAGTGCTTCTGTTTTGCTTTTATTGAGAGAAGGAGCAGTGTGGCATTATTTCCTAGAGATTACCAAATCAATGGATAGCCTGAGAATGGCTTCATAGGAGCCAGCTTGGCCTTAAGGCAACTGTTTTGCGTCTTGTGAGAGAAGAAGCAGAGTGGCATTGATTCCTGTTGGTCTCTGACTGGTCAGTGTGTATCAGGCTTCACTGATGGTGTGGTTGCAGTTCAGGGCCTTTGTGCAGCTTGGCTGTCTTTTGCACCCTGTTGCTATATGTTCTATCCAGGGTATCTACCAACAGAAGACTATAACAAGTGTACTGAATCCAGCAACAGCTGTGTTAATACTACTTCCAGGAAGCAGCTTGGGATTAATGCTGCTGTTTTGGTTTTGGTGAGTAGAGGAGCTGTGGATCATTGATTCTTAGCTGCATACATCTGTGTTTAAATGAGCACTATCTCCACTACCAGACAGATAGCACCTCCAATAATCAAGTCCAAACCTCATAGGCACTACTCTCTATTCAGCATGCATTTGTAAGCACTTACAATCATGGCTTTTCACTTTCTAACTGTCTCTGTAGTCAGCTTGGTTGAAATAGGTATGCTAAGAAAATGTAACAATTGTTACATGCTTACTGACAACCACCTACTACTTAAACAAAATGAAACTGTGTGTGACAGATTCATATATTTAATGCTATTGGAGGCAACACTCTCACATGAAGATACTACAGACATCAAGCAGGTTGTCAGTACCAGAGAATGGCACACTAAAGCTATCATACACAAATCAGACCAAATACATTGACCTACATATGCTGAGACACTTAAAAGTAACCTACCTAAATCACAAAGATGTCCAAATGTAACCTAAGAAACATGTACCCTCAGCAACCTTACAAACACACAATACAGGAATCACCCATGTTGAAGCATACTTCTAATTTCAAAAGCAAATAAGGCAAACCTGCACACAATCCAGCATCTTAATCACAGGTGGCTGTGCAAGGAAAAGGTCATGATCAGTTATCTGTCAGGCACCATGCTTCGCCTCATCACACAGGCACACAAGTACTTGCACCACAAGTACACATATGACACTGTCACAGGACACGTTAATGTAAATGACTTGAGATGTACATAGCTGAGGCTGAAACTGGTCAACATTGATCAATGTTCTACCCAGGTAAACAAATTCAATTTCAAATAAATAAATAAATAACTAACTAAATAAATAAATAAATAAATAAATAAATAAATACATACATACAGACATACATACACACACATACATACATAAATAAATGTACCTGCATGGGCTATTTGAAATAAAAGCATGATGGACCTCTCTGAATATGTATCTGAGGCAGGTATGAACCAAGCCTTAAGCAGCATTTTACCGTCACCAAAAATGATACCATAATATGAACAAAAGATTATCGACTTCAACAGTTGCCTTAGCTTCTGTTGTTGTGCAAAGGGGATCTAATATATATCTGCCTAAAAGGACATGGTAGACCATCCTAACTGCTTTGCAAGGGATGGCATGTATATGTCTCGCCAAGGCTTTTGCATATTTGGTAAAACCTTGTTGACCCTTTATAGAGTCTGTTTTAGGCAAAGTCAGTCCTTAAAAGCTTGCAACATAACAAAACAAAATCTGGATAACATATTACTATGCTAGGAACCTTAACAAAAAAGTTCACTCCTTGCAATCATTCCTTCCCCAAGAAAACATTGACATGTGCATCATCAGAGAGACCTGGTTCATGATCACTGAGAACAGCCAATCAGTGCATGGTTTCAATGCCTACCACACATTCAGGCCTATGTCACTAGATGAAGGCATTATGGAAGCAGTGTCTCCATATTTGTTAAAAAACACTTCACCTCCAGACTAGTTAGACAAGATAATGATTTGGGACTCTTTTCTGTCCAGCTCACCATTAACAAGACCTCATATCATATTATGCCTAACTATAGGACCCCCCTCTATGTCCCCTTCAGCCTATAACTGTTACCTAACTAATATAGAGTCCCTCATACTTCTCAACTGTCTAGATTTTCATAGAATGTCCAGATTTTTGTGTCATATTTTTGGTCCGTTCCTTATAAAATTTGTGATTTTTTTGGTAAATCATAGAGTACTGAAGTCAGTAAATATAGATATACATTTGAGTTTTCAGACTTCATATCTTTAGAAAACGCATATTTAATGCAAGACCTGTTATTCTAGCAACTTTCTAAGTATATAAGAGCAATACTTAAAATTTGTCCCTGATTTTGGGCCTTTGTTCCCCCATTATGTTTGGCTTTGTCCAGATTTCTTGCACTTACAGGTTGAGAGCATCAAGGCAAACACCATTCTCCTAGTGGACTTCAACTAATCCTCCATTAACTAGGAGATATACACATCCTCTAAGATGTATGCCTAGAGATTCCTGGACTTCATCAATACAAACACTCTGGACCAGTTAGTGTGCACACCAACCAGAGGCAACAAAATCCTTGACTTGGTCTTCACTAATATGTGACAGCTGTGCACTGTACCATTTGTAACTCCGTCCCTGCTCAAATTGGACCATGATCAATCGTATTCATCTTAAGCCTGAAGCCAGGATCATCCTCCAATACCTCAGTCTTCAGAAATTATGACAGGGCTAATCTACTGAAACTGAATGATTATCTGGCTAAATTCAACACAGTCTTCTAACTCGATGACCCTACTGCTGATGTGGAATCCTTCGCTGCCAAATTCTATAAACATGTGAATAGCCGAACAGATGCATCTGTCCCCCTCGGAAGTTAATAGAATGCCAAATTCACAAATAAACCCTATGGTAGAACCCAGATATAAATAGACTACAGCAAAAGAAAAAAAATCATTGCATTTTAAAACAGATGCAACTTTCAAGAGGCAAAACAATTATTGCTAAACATAACAGAGAACTGTCAACCCTGATCAAATCAACCAAAGCCAGATATGAGGTAAAAGGAGACACCCTGGCAGAGGACAACAACAAAGCCTTATTTAACTGTGTTGGGAACCTCAGGAACAATGTCTAGCACTGTGCACATCTAATAGTAAATGTATTAAATATTCAGACACAGACAACATGGCCAATCTGCTAGTGGATAAATTTAGTTCTAACTTCATTCCCTCTCTCCCTTCTTACATTCGCATATCTCCTACCCACATCTATACACTTTGGTAAAATCGACTATTAACAAGTCCTCAAGGCACTACCCAAGGCTAAGAACACTTCTTCTATGGGCAGGATAACACATCGAGCTACTTACTGCCTGTCTGAAACAGGAATTGTCAGACACCTTACAGAGGTGATTCAATACCAGCCGGCAAACAGGCTTTGTGTAATGTGAATGGAGGACAGCAACTGTCAGTTCCTTGCACAAATATGGGGTGTCCATGGACCCAGGAAGTTATAGACCCATAAGTTTTACCAGCCCTATCTGCAAGGTTATGGAAAGGAATATTATGGAATTAATAAATAAGGACATAAGTAACCTAGAAACTCTTGACCCAAGACAGGTTGGATTTGTCAATGGCAGATTCTGCCAACTTAACCCGGTTGACTTCTTTGAGAAAGTTACTGAAGCAATGCATGAAGGCAAATCTGCACACACTTAGAAACCACAGTAGAACCAAATATCAGATGCAGCAACAACAAATCACACACAACCAGGAATCCACCAAACCGTTTTCTAAACAGCAGCATTTTATACAGATAAAATCTCTCAGCGCTTTGGCTGAAAAGCCTTTTCAGAGTATAAAAAATACAAATAACACACATTCTTTATATACAAGACAATTTCCTCTAATTATTCAATAAAACAACTAAAGTAATTATGTCATTACAAAACATTTATAAAATGAAAACCCTCCAATTACATTCTGTATTAAATCCCATGGGGACTAAAGTTTCATACTTTAATATAAAAATAGATTATTTTTGTAATAATTTAAGTTTCAAAAGAGAAGTATTGAACCTATCAACCTTAACTTGTTCTAATATACTGACCTGAAGTCCTTCCACATTACTACCATGATATTCTTTAAAATGTGCAGCAACCGGGCTCTCCATCTTACACTTCTTTATGTCCCTAATATGTTCTAAAATTCTAACTTTAAATGCCCTTTTACTTTCACCAACATGATATTTATTACATGGGCATCTAAGTAAATAGATGTATCACATCTAAAAATATTTTCTGTCTCATATTTTTTCCATTAATATACGGGAACAGCCTGACCACAACATTACAACAGAAATGCCTTCCGTAAGGGAAGGTCACTTTAAGGCTGCTTCCCCTTCAAATATTAGCCTATCATATCTCCTATGCTCCTTCCATGCTTATATTATACACAGCATCTTTCTTCCAAAATATTACAAAATTATTTTTGTTGTACCAGGAAGCCTCCCCCAAAAATAAGTCTTGTATATAAAGGATGTTTAGCAAACTATTTGGTGGATTCCTGGTTGTGTGTGATCTGTTGTTGCTAAATCAGTACACACTGCATACCTAGACCTCACAAAGGCATTCAGCACCATCTCACACGTGGGTATCGTAAATAAATTATCCCAGCTGAATGTTAATCCTTATGTAATTAATTTGCTAGCAAACTAGCTCACAAATAGAATCCAGGAAATTAGGGTGGGCTGCTCCACCTCATCCAAAATGCCTGTCACTAATGGGGTACCCCAGAGTTAAGTCCTTGGCCCACTTCTGTTTGGTATTTGCATCTCAGAGGTCAAAGCTACTGTTAAGGGTTAATGGCTGACCAGGTTTGCAGATGACTATAAACTTGGTGCAATCATAAAGTCCCCAGAGGACACTAAGAACCTTCAAGAGGGTACTTCCCAAACTAATTGCTGGTGTCCAAACCATGGATTAAACTAAATGCCAACATATATAATAGTATCCTTTCACAAATAAGAAGTCTCTTGTAGCTAATACATTGACAATACACCCCTAAAAACTGATCAGGATGTTAGGGACCTGGGAACCCATGAAGATAATGAAAGTCTTTTGATCACCATCTACGTTCTATCGTAAGAAAGTCCTTATTTATTGGACATAATTTTAGTAAGGGAATGGTATTCAGGTCCAGGCATGTGATCATTTGTATTCTGCACTCATCAGGCTGATCACTGAATATAATTCCCCCTTCTGTATGCATCTATCCAAATGTCTGACATAACTTGAATGCCCACAGTGCATTCTTACTAAAAAATAAAAGCCTAAATCATAAAAACTATGCAGACCTTCTCAAATCCTTGCTCTTCTCCCCAGTGTCATACAACCTGCTGGGAGATGATCTCTTCCTTATACAGCGCCTCAACAGACCCTACATGTCAGATCTACTGTCTATGGGTGATTGGTACTTATAGCTTAGTAAGTACCTATGGACCTATGAGGTGGGACTAGTAGCCCTGGAGAGTATGATGCCTGATTCCAGGAGCTCCTGAGAACCCACTGCAGTCTTCTCTTGTGCAGCTCTACATGATAAACTGATAGAATGACAAAGGATGTGCAATCTAGGTAACTTACTGTGGTATTTTGTTGCTGGTGAAGAACTGTCATTACTTTCTGATTTTCCAGATGTCTGTCTTGAGAAAGAAAGATCCTCATTTGTACAAAGTCTATTACAGTTCCTAGAAAGATCACTGGAGTTGTTGGGTCCAGGAAAGGTTTCTTATAATTCACTGTAATGTCCAGTGAGTCCATCAGAGTCTTTCATCCTGATGGGCTGCAGTAATGTATCCTGGGACTTTGCTACAAAAGATAGTTATGGTCTGTTTCCTGAGATGAGCAAAGACTGCCATTAAAAGCTTGGTAAGTGCCCAGCAGCCCGTGAATAGCCCAAATGGTAGAGCTGTACACTGAAAATGGTTCTAATCTATCTTATTAGAATATATAGATATGTGCCCTCCATTTTTAAATATGCCATGTGAGATCCTTGTTTAGTAAACAGTAATGGTGTTTTTTAAAGTTATCATTCTGAACAACTTTGTGTATATAAATGAACTGAGAGCTGATAAATTTAGGATTAGTCTTAGAGACTTTTTATGGGAGGGATAGGGGAAAAGAACCTAGAATAAAAGGTTTGCTATCTCTGAGTGGGTGTCTCCAACTTTATTGCCTTTTTGCCACTGACTGTTCCATCAATAAAAGAGCTTGAGAAACCTGGTCCTGTGTAGTCTGTGCTGGAGTCTGAGGTTGAGCAAATTTTAGAAACTCCTTAGTGTATCCCTAAGTTATTTCCTGTAATTTCTTTTCATTTGTCTGTTGTAATTCCAAGTCTGGCAGATTGTATTGTGAATGTTCTTCTAGGGAGTTTGATTATGAGGAGTTGAAGAAGAGGAAGAAGAAGAATACCTAGCCACTTGGATGGTCTATATTGGTACTTTTCCCTTCTGTTTTGGGACTGACTGTTTGGCTCTGTACTGTGGCTATGACACTGTTGTGCTAGCATGGACTTCCTACAGATGGGCCCATAAGTGAACAGCACCATGTTTGAGAGTGCTGAGTTGGACTATGACAGATGTCTTTAAGGGGCATTCTGTTTTCCTCCTTTCTTTTCTCTGTCTGTAATGATCTCGTCAGCTGTTGTCCATACAACAGATCTTGAGTGTCAGGTACAGCCATCAGCTTAAATTTCACATCTTCAGAGGTATACTTCTGCTCTAATCCATGCATGTCATTTTAGGACTATTACAGTCAGGGCGGGCTTAAATGAAGTGTCTATTGAATTATATGTGTGCATCAAATTATGAACTCCACAGTAATATCTACTTGCGCTGAATGTCTATTCTCTCGTCACAGTTTCAGGCATCTTTATGTTTCTTTCATCTGCTCTAGAAGAAACGTTTTGTACATTATCATGAAAGTGATATAACCCATAGCCCCTTATTGCCAGTTTACTTGAGGTACACATCTTTTAAAAGCTATCTGGAAAAATAACCTTTCAAGTCTGTAACG
The DNA here is from genome assembly GCF_019279795.1 of Protopterus annectens. Taxonomy (NCBI): domain Eukaryota; kingdom Metazoa; phylum Chordata; order Ceratodontiformes; family Protopteridae; genus Protopterus; species Protopterus annectens. The sequence goes on along the minus strand of NC_056726.1, from coordinate 120,542,208 downwards.
GCAACCATCACTTATTAGATGGAGGAGCAATCAAGCCAGGTAAACTCCAAGGGTCAGTTTTAGGGCCATTACTTTTCTCCCTCTTCGTAAATGACTTAACCCATGGCTTACAACATGTCAGTATTGTCATATCTGCAGATGATTTCCTACTGCTATCCCATAACAGAGCACAACCTACACTTCAGAAAGCAACCCAAGATAATCTGCTCAAGCTGTGCAACTTGAGACACATCAAAAGGACCCATAATTAATTCTAAAAAGTCCAGTATAATGGTATTCTTCCTCCCACAGAAACTGAAAATACTGCATACTATCTCAGTCAGGGACAGTTTGAATATCTCTAGTCACTGCGTTACACAACAAAAATCTCTTGGCATTTTAACTAGATAAGTCTCTCTCCTTTGCACAGCATACAGACAGATAAGCAAATCACTAAGTCAACTAAAACTTTGTTAAATATCTTGCATCTGCTTTTCCCTGCTGCCCATGATTCACTTGCTAGAAATGTACTTGTATGAAAGAAAGAATAAACCCTCCCCCTTCTTGTACTCCGTTTCAGTTCTAACGCATAATGTTATGTCATTGAGAACATGATATGTCATTTTGTACTCCTCACTGGCAGGAACACCTGCCACTGTAATCTGTTAAAAGGTTTCACATGGCTACCCACGCATATCATAGCAGAGCAGAAATGTTACTCAATACTCTTCTGTACAAAATTATAATTCTGGGAGAATGTTTTCCGCTAAAATCAACTCTGCTCATCAGAATGTCTTTATATGACCTAAGAGCAAGCCAAGACAGGGGCATCTTATTGGTCATCCATATTTTCACAAGGCCATAGGGGAAATAACTTTAGAAATTAGCAGTGAACAAATTCTAAAGGATTTCATCAAAAAGTTGAAAGAACATATTCTAGATGACAACAACTGCAGCTGCTTTTAGGACACTATAACTTTACTGGGTCAACAAGATGCTATTTACAGCATTCTATATATTAAAGCAATTCTCTTAGAAAAACTGTTATCTCTCATGGGAAATAAAAGTTTTGCATACTGTAAATATCACTGCACTATGAACTGAGCCAGTGTTCTCTCATGTATATTTTGTCATATGTTTGCTTTTATCTGATGTTATCTGTACATACTGCAGATAGCACTGTGCTTTGACGTGTAGCAATTATTTGCATTACTTTTGCTTGATTCTGATATTATATACAGGAGCTGTTCTAGGATTAGTGTGCTTTCTGATCTCTGGAGTGAATTTAAATGAAATCCAAGGCGTCCTTTGAAATCTATACAAAAAAGTATTTTTATTCACTGTTTGCACTTTTAAAGTGTGTATTACTGAATTGCCGCCTACTTTCAACTGTCCTTTAGTCGTTTTTACTGTTTTGCTTTTTCACTGTTTCAACTGTTTGGTATTTGAGACTGTTTTTCCTGCACTTTGTATTTTCTAGTACTTGTGTATTTTATAGCATAGACTAGATTCAGATTTGATGACTCTAGACTGTTTAGCTTTATCTGAGCATTAAAACCAGCCATCTTACATTAAGATGGCCCACTGCACCCTTGTGGCAGAAAACTGTAGCAAAGGACCCATCTTAGTTGGAGACTGCTGGAATAAGGCCCAGAAATGAGCATTTCCATTGGCTGGCTTGTTTGAAAATTGCTTTACTTGTTTTGAAAAAGGGTTCTCACAGTTGCTATATAAGCCTCTCATTTGTGCAGGTTTATGCCTGTTTTAACACAGCTCTGCAGATTTTGGTAACCAGACACTTTTCTACTGTCTTCATCTGAGCAATCCGAGGCATCTGTTTGTGTGTAGAGTACCTTTGAGCAGCACTGTGCAGTGGAGGTAACCATTGGTGGTTACAGATGCAAAAGCTGAAGTAGATTTATTTTCCCTTAGAAGCTACTCATGCTCCAACTGAGGAGTCCCTTAAATTGCGCTTAGCTGCTCGGAGAGCACCTCAGCTGGGCTTTCTACAGCATTTGCCACTTTAACTGAAATCTCATAAACCTTAATAGTCTCGTACCCCTTGACAGCCCCAATAGTATACACCCAGCATTAGACCCCAAATTGAACAACATCCTTCCTCATTAAAATAAGCAAATGTACACCTAGTATTACGGATGCTCACCTCTTCCATTTCTCCTGCCAGCCTGATTGACATGGGTATTCTGAGGCAGTGTAGCAATTGCCTCGTGTACACTGACAATCCACTACTCTTAAACCATTCAAGCTCAGTTTGTGAGAGATGATATACACTAAGAATTTTGAAGCTTTGCTCTCTCATTCACAGAACTGTGACACTGAACATGTTGTCTACTCACATACCACACCTGCACAAACCACGGTCTGAACACATAAACCATCATACATGGAGGTACTCACCAGAAATTTACCTAAACGCCAGAGACCTCTGAATCACAAACATGCTACACCTAACACAGCACCTACAGCACTCAATACACATACAACCACAAGCACAAGTGTCCAAGCAAACAAGCCCCAAAGGCAAAGCACATCTAAACCAAATGTTTTGGTCACAGGACACTACATAGTGAGTCCCACTCACCAGGATGGATAAGGAGAAGGTTAAGGTCAGCTGTCTATTGGGTGCCAGGATCCGTCAGATCACACACACACTCAAATCTGTCTATAGCAAGTACTGTTATGCCTCCGTCCTAGTTCATGTTGGTGTGAATGACTTGAAACATACCTCACTGGACTATAGGAAGACTGAGCTCTCTAAATATGTGTCTCAGGTAGGTATGTCCATAGCCTTGAGCAGCATACTACCTTCACCTAAGATGATACCACAATATAAACAAAAAATGATTCACTTCAACAATTGGCTTAGTTTCTGTTGTGATTCTAAGGGGATCCAGTAGATCCAGGCTGCCAGCCTGGGTGACATGGTAGATAGACCAAGCTGCTTTGGCAGAGATGGTTTTCATCTGTCTCTGCTGAGATTTCAGTTACTGGCTAAGGCTCTTGCCTCCTCCTTAGTGCCTTTTAGGCAATGTCACAACAACAAAAATCCTGATGTAAGAATATCTTCAAAAAACAACCTCAAAGTTATGCTGCTAAATGCTAGGAGCCTAAACCTAAAACTGCACTCACTGGAAGCAGCCTTCACCTTAGAAGCTGCTGACATCTGTGCAGTCACATAGACTTGGTTTAAGGCTGCTGAAAGCACCCTGGTGATACCGGGTTATAATACTTTACACGCATTCAGACCACAAACTGAAACTGTGAGAACTAAAGGAGTTGGAGTATCAATATTCATCAAAGATAAATACACCTCTAGTTTGGTTAAAAAAAAACATTCCCTTGAATTATCCAGGTCCAATTGACTGTAGATAAGACCCTCTCTGTGTTATTCCCAGTTATAGGCTTCCCTCCATGAACCAGGATACCCACATCACACTACTTGAATCGCTCAAGATACAACCAAGCATCCTGGTCTTAGGTGACTTTAACTACTCACCCATGGATTGGGTGAATTACACATGTACTAACACACTTGCCCAATGGTTCTTGGACTTCATCAGCTCCAATGCCCTGGATCAGTTGGTTGACACACCCACAAGGGGCCCAGAAATTTTGGATCTGGTGCTCACTAACATGGGCAATTGTTGCACCACCCCATGTGTGAAGCCCTCCCTAGTGAGGTCTGGTCACAAATCAGTCTCATTAGAAGTAAAAATAACATCTGACCCCCCCCCCCCATTAGCAGCAACTAGACTAAAAAACTTCTCCAAAGCCAATTACAACCTAATATGTGATGGCATTAATAGCTTCATAGCCCCTGCCCTCTCTGATGGCATGGACACCTAAAATGGGATTTACACCAGTGCCTTGTATAAGCATCTGTACAAATGTATTGACTCAGCCATACTTAATAGGGCCAAAATAAGATCCTCAAGGAAGAACAAGCCTGCCTGGTGGACATCTGCCATTAACAGGTTATACAATAAGAGAAAAAAAATGTTGTCCAAGAGCAGGAAGGAACAGTCTCTGAAATGGAAGCATTCCCTCCTCAGCTTAAAGAAGCAAATAAGACACCTCATAAGACATTCTAAAGCTAACTATGGACCCAAATTAGCCTCCTTTGCTAAGGATAACCATAAGGCCTTCTTTAGCTACATCAGAAACCTTAAAAGAAAAACCCAGATCTGTGGAGAAGTTGTTGTTATTGGCACTGCATATATTGAACCCATAGAAATAGCTGACCTGCTAACTGACAGGTTCAGTAAAAACTTCTCCCCACTGTCCCCACAAAATATCCCCCAAAGTATCCCTTCCACCTGCCCTCCACTTAGTATCTCCAAGGAGCAGGTTGTAAACGCTGTCTCCAAAGCCAAAAACACAGTCCCTATAGGACCTGATGATATCCCAGGCTGCATTCTAAATGGATTAATACAGGAAATAGCAGCACCACTGGGTACTTTTATTAACTCATAGATGCACTGGAGAAAGTACTTGGATGTAATGAGTTAACCACAGTCTAGGCACTGGTTTTGTACCTGCTGAATGGAAAATGGCAACCATCATCCTGTTACATAAATGAGGTGTCTCCACTGACCCTGGGAACTATAGACCCATAAGCTTGACCAGCCTAATCTGCAAGGCTATGGAAAGAATAATCATGGACCTTATTAGCAAAGATATAGGAGACCTCCAAATGCTTGACCCGACCCAGTTTAGCTTCATTAAATGGAGATTCTACCTCTTGAACTTGGTGGACTTCTTTGAGACAGTGAACAAAGCCCTGGATGAAGGCAAATCCATGCATATGGACTACTTGGACCTGGCCAAGACTTTTGACACTATTCTCCACTCAGGCATCATTGATAAACTCACCCAGCTTGAGATCAACCCTTATATTGTCAGGTGAGTTGAAAACTGGTTCACTGATAGAATGAACACAGTCAAAATAGGTGACTCTACCTCCACCAGCAGACTTGTAATCAGTGGTGTTCCACAGGGATCAGTGGTGGGGCTCCTATTGTTTGGAATCTACTTCTCGGATATAGAAGTGAAAACAAAAGGCCTATGGTTGACAAAGTTTGCTGATGATTGCAAACTGGGTACAGTCATCGAGTCCCCAAATGATGTCAACATCCTATAAGAGGGACTTACACAGGCAAACGACTGGTGCCAATGTCATGGGCTAAAACTCTGCAAAAATGCATTATTATCCCCATTTGCAAGGGTAACATCACTGCTGATTACCAATTAATAACAATACCCTAAGCACACAATCAGTGGTGAGAGATTTGGGCACATAGGTTGAGAACAACCTTTCCTTTGACCACCATGTCTCCATAGTGGTAAGAAAGGCTTTCTGCATCACCCTCCTATTAAGTAAGGGCATTACATCCAGACCAAAAGAGGTTATAACCCCTCTGTACTTCTCACTTGTCAGGCCAATAATAGAGTGCAATGCTACCTTTGGTATGTACCTTACCAGGCATCTGCACACAACTGGAAAGACCTCAAAGGTTTCTTACAAAGACAAATCAGGGTCTTCAGCACGTCATACTTTGACAGACTGAAATCACTGTCACTATACTCTGTGTCTTACAGACTACTCAGAAGTGACCTCTGCCTTGCATATAAAAAAATCTTAGATCCTGCTCTATTGGAAATGCTGCACATTCGTAAATCAAATGGTATAAGATGCACTTGCTCTAGGGAACTCAACCTAGTATGTGACATCAACAGGACTTACTGGAGAGACAGATATGTCTCACAGAGGTTACCTCTCCTCTGGAACAAACTTCCAATTCAGGTGAAGCAGAACCCCTTGCTGATCCTATTTAAGCATAATTTGGATGATTGAATGTGAAACCACAAATTCACCCCAGGAGTTTCACCTGTGTCCCTCTTGGATAGGGGCAGTAGTTGTTGACTTGATATTCTTGGGAACAAGGGTTGTATTTGGCTAGGCTTGCAAGGGCCCCAGAGCCATTAGCCTAGTAACCTACTATGATCCTATGATCCTATATTTAAGAACTAATACATGACAGTGCAAGGGTATATCAGCATTTTCCCACATTTGGTGTGGTTTGATCATGAGAGTGAAGCCCGAGTGATTAAGCAAAGTCAACAGTGGGTAAATCCTGATAAACCCACAAACAGGAGTGGACTATTGCTATTACACAATTACCCTAATAAAGAAATAAATTGTTTACCGTTCTTAAATAATGTATTTGTATAAGGTCACTTCTGTCTTCTTGCATGTTGTCTTCCCTATGCTGATGTACTGTGCATGTGACTTATGTTCCCATGCTTGCACAGTACATTAGTGCAGGAAAAGCAATGGAGAAAACAGAATCTCTGCTGCTTTCTTTAATTATTAAAAAACAAAGAGATTTATGAGAGAGCGCAAACATATGGAAAATCAGGTACGTTTCTGTTTATTTAGTTTTTCAGAACATACCTGATTTTTCTTACATTTTGCTCTGTCCCTCAGTATAGCCAATTGATATTTTGTTTGGTCAATCAATGGTACTTTAGTGGCCAGACTTTTTTCTATTATTATGTGCTTTATTTAGAAGGCCACGCTGGATGGGCTGTCCAATCAGTGTGCTCAGTTTTGAATAGTAATGAACATGTACTGTATAATTATTTGTATCTATCAAACCATAGATTGTGCTTCACTGGAGCCCAGATCTTCACTGAAAATGGTGAACTGACCAGTTCACCTACTTGGTTATCAGTTTGCAGTAAAATAAAATAAAATAAAATAAAGCCATGTATTTGGTATTGCACTGTGGATTTCTGGACAATATTAGAATAATTATGGGCAATAATTTGTAGTTGAATTGCTGAGGAGGAATTGTTGGAGTGCTAAAATTTTGTTTGAGAAATGTAATTATTTCTGTAAAGGCACATTGCTGATCTGGAGCCTCTTACACATTAATCATAATTTTTATAGCCTCCGATGTGGATGAAGGTACAATTTTTACCCTTGGGAATGTAGCACTTTGGTCAGCAGAGGCTCTGAGGGTACCTTAGTGAATGTCTGTCTTTCATGAGATACTCTCCTACATAAAACCTGTGGATACCTATATTTCTTATCAGAATTAATGGCTGCCTCCTTTTTTTTATACTGATGTTATCCTGTCTTGATTGTCCTTCTTATTTTGACATTTTTCACTCTCATTCCCAGTCTGCATTGATGAATACTTTATGGGCTTACCCGTGATCCTACTGTTTCTGAAAAAAAAATAGATTTTTTTTTGACTCTCATAAAAGATGTTAAAGTTTCATGGTGTCTCAGTGTCTAATCCCATAAAGCATACCACCACACAACCCAACATTTTGGTCATTGGAGACTCCATTTTGAGATACACAGATTTGCCACTCACCAGGGTAAGTAATGAGAGAGTCATGGTCAGCTGTCTATCAGAGGCTAGGATCCACAAAATCACATATTCACATAGGTCAATGGATCTCAGGTACCAGTATAATACTGTTATAGTCCATGTGGGTTTAAATGATCTGAGACATACCTCCCTGGACTATGTGAAGAGAGACATGATGGAGCAGTCTGATTATGTGTCTCCGCCTATATGGGTTTAGCAATGAGGAACATTCTACCTTCTCCAAGGGTGATGCGACAATATGAACAGAAGATGATTTAATGATAAATTAATCATTGTCTTAGTTTGTGATGTCACTCCAAGGGGGTACAATATTTGTCACCATGGGAGGATATGATCAGCAGATAACGCTGCTTTGCCAAGGATGGTTTGCACCTGTTCCCTTTTCAGATATTGGCTAAAACATTGTCCTCCACACTGTGCTTTTTTATGCAATTCAAACTGACAATATATCTGACATAGCAAAACCAACTTTAGAAAATCTAAAGGTGTTACTGCTCAATGCCAGAAGCCCAAACAAAAAACTGCGCTTCCTCCAAGCTCTCCTCACTTTGGACAATGCAGATGTTTGTGCAGTTACTGAGACATGGTTTAAAGTCATGGAGAGCACCATGGCTGTGCAGGGCTATTTTGCCTTCCACACGTTTAGACCAGCATCTGCACAGACAGGGACAAAGGGTGGAGGTGTCTTAATTTCCATAAAAAATAATTTTACCTCAAAGCTTGTCAAACAGGATGACACATCTGAGCATATCCATGTCTAAATCATCACAGCAAAGTTCCTACTATTCAGTGATAACCTGGCAAAATTTCAAGCCCCCCCCCCCAAGCCCAGAGAAGACTGCTGCCTATGCAGAATTGCTCACAGAGACCCTATACAGTCATGTCAATAAATGCATAGAGACAGCTATGCCTACCAGAAATAAATACAAAACAAACAGAGAAAACAAACCACCTTCATGGAATACTAATATAAATAGACTGTATAACAAAAAATCATGGTAAAAATTAAGAAATGCAATACCCATGAGGACAAAAAATCTCTCATCATTCTAAACAAGGAACTCAATGGAAAAATCAGGTCTAACTAAGCTAGATCTGAAGTAAAAATATCCTCCCAAGCCAAGGACAACCATAAGGCTTTTGTTAACTATGGCTGTATCTTCAAAGGCAGCACACAACAATGTGCAGAACACTGAGCTAAAAGATATAGCAAATCTACTGGCTGACAATTTCAGCTTCAGTATTACCCCTGTTCTTTCTCCCCTAGTCCCCCAGTGGAAATAGTGACTATAACCCCTCAAATATCACTAGAAAGCACATTTTTACATGTTCTCCAAGGCCAAAATTACCACATCAATGGGCCCCGATTATATCCCAGGATGCCTCCTACAGAGCATGAAGCATGACTTATCAGGATCATCAGAATCAGTGTTTAACCATAGCTTCCAGATAGATTTTTGTGCCATTTGAATGGAGAACTGCAACAGCTGTATCTCTGAGCAGATGGGATGGGCCATCTGTGGACCCTGGAAACTACAGATACATAAGCCTGACAAGTATCACATGCAAAGTCAAGGGAAGAATTTTCATTGAGATGATTAACAATGACATTGGAAATCTGTGGACACAGGATCCAACCCAGTTTGGTTTTGTCAAGGGCAGATCATGTCTTGTCTTCTTGGTGGACTTCTTCAAGAAGTTCACCAAGGTAATGTATGAGGGCAAAATGGTGGCTACTGCCTACATTGACCTGAACATGGCATTTAATACAATATCCCACTTAAAGGCATTGTAGACAAACTCAAGTGGGTGGCTCTATGATAGGACACAAGAAGCTATGATAGAGCAGTTCACCTCTACAAAGAGGCTGGTCACTAGTGGAGTCCCTCAGAACTCTGTGCTGGGTTCACTCCTTTTTTGCCATCTACTTCTCTGAGGGTCTCTGGCTGATCAGCTTTGCTGATCATTGCAAATTAGGTGCAGTCATAGAATCCCCTCAAGATACAAATATCCTCCAAGAAGGGCTTACTCAGACAAATAACGTGTTAAATCCACAGTCTGAAACTCATTGCCAAAAATACTTTGGGAAATCTGATACTCGTGGAAACTACTTCATTGATAACACACCCCTAAGCCTAGAATCAGTCATCAGGGATTTGCGGACACATGTAGACAGTAACGTGGCCTTCACCCATTATGTGTTTATGATAGTAAGGAAATAATTTTTATCTTGTATGATTTATAAGCAAGTGTATGGCATCTAGGTCCAAGGAAGTTATTGTTCCACTATATTCAACCCATATCAGAGCAATCTTTGAGTATAACAAACCCTTTGGTATGTACTTGACCAGGTGCATGCAACAAGTGAAACATCCATAGAAGTTCCTAACAAAAAACAAACATTGCATAAATAACATGTCCTAAGTGCATCACCTCAAAGCCCCATCCCTGTACTTACCAATTCATCATCATCATCATCATCATCATCATCATCATCATCATCATCATCAACAACTCTCTTTTTCCTATTTTCTACATATGTTGGGGTGTCATGTTAACTGTCACCATCTATCTCAATTCAATGTCACACTCCTGCCTTCTTTAACACTCGTGTTTGACTGTTGCAGATCGTCTCCCACATAATCCATCCATTTCCTTGCTGGATGCCTTCATTTCCTCTTACCATCTTCCTCTCTGTCCCAAATCTTCTTCACCAGATTGTCTTCTGCTTTTCTGCACATGTGCCCAAACCACCATAATCTGTCCTCTTTGATCTTTTTTGCAACTGTAGCTACTTTGGCTTCTGCTCTTCTGACCTTATTTCTTCGTCTGTCCCTCAGTGTGCATCCTACCACTCTTCTCAGGCATTTTGTTTCCATCACCTCTAGCTTTCTCATCTGCTCTGCCTTAACTGCCCAGGTTTCTGTATCTTACAATAGTACTGGTCACACCACTGTTTTGCACACCTTACTTTTCAGCTTCTTTGGCATTCTTTTGTCATATATTTCACTTGACACCATATGCCAGTTGACTGCAGCTGCTGTGATTGTAGCATTGACCTCTTCATTCAGACTTCCTGTCTCCTCAACCACTCCTCCCAGATACTTGAAGCTATTTACCTGTTCCACTGTCTTCCCTTCTATCACAATTCTCAGCTTCTTCTGCTTTCCCCAATTTGCTGTCATTACCACTGTAATATCTGTACTTAGTTTCATCCCATGTGCATTCAGTTTTGCATTCCATTCCCCTACCCTTTGCTGAAGTTCTTGCTCAGAGCCTGCCTGTAATGCAACATCATTTGCATACAGCAGATTTGTTGATCTGCATCCTCCGACCTGTTTGCTAATTTAGTCCATCACCAGTATGAGCATCAGTGGGCTTAGAGGTGAACCCTGGTGTACACCCAATCCCACTGGGAACCTCTCTGTAAGACTAAACACTCTTTGTACTTGAGTCATTGGATCTTTGTACAAATCCTGCACTAATTCTACCAATGTTTCTGGAACTTTGAGTACAGCATAAGATAATAAAGAAAAGAAAGCATAGCTCATTTACTATTTCAAGTTTTAAAATCAGAAAAGTCAGTTGCATAGAAGAGAAACATGTTTACTTATATAAGGAGAATTATAGTAGAAAGATGTGTTTAGTATACAGCAATACTGGTACTCTGGGAAGTAACTGAACATATAAATGACTGAAAATATGAGAAATGTTTAAAGACAGTTTAGTGGTACTAGATAATACTAGTAGCTAAGAGGCAAGCAGTAGAGGAGAAATGAAGCTGGGATGTTTTGAGAGGTAGTCACCCTAGTGTAATTAGTGGAGTAGTATGTGAATGGTTCTTTAATACTGAGTGTGAAATAGGGAACATTTTCATAGGTTCATAGGTTCATAGGTGGATACTAGGCTATCAGCCCAAGGGCCTACGCACGCCTAGCCAACAAGGTTCCCTGCCTTACACCACCCAAGAAAGTTATTTTCCTGAGCCACTGTCGAGCAGAGACACAGAAGTGATTCCCGGGGTCTATTTCTTATTTCCCATCCACTCATCAAGATTTTTCTTGAAGAGTGCTAATGAAGAACTTTGCTTGACATAGATGGGTAGCCTGTTTCAGAGTATGGGAAGTCTCTGGGACAGGAATCTATCCCTCCAGCATGTCCTGTTTATTGTGGTGATAAGGTTTAGGTCCCTAGAGCGTGTAGCTCGGAGGAATTGGGATTTCTTTAGGTGCAGCATGTCCAGCAGCTCTAGGTTTGACATAGCTTTATATGTTAGGCAGAGATCACCTCAGAGTAGGCGATATGCTATGGAGTAAAGCTGGAGTTTTTTGAGATCGTCAGTGTAGGGCATTTGTTTGAGGCCAGTAATCCTCTTTGTGAGGTACTTCTGTGGCCATTCCAGCTGCTGCAGATGTTTTGTGAGGTACATTCCTAAAGGGGCGTTGTACTCTATAATGGGTCTAATGAGTGTCGAGTAGAGTGGAACAATTACCTCTTTTTTCCTGGATGAGAACCATTTTATGATGAGGTGTGCCACGTAGAAGGACTTCCTGACTACTGTGGCGATGTGATTATCAAAGGAGAGACTACTGTCCACCTGGGTCCCAAGGTCTCTTATCATGCATTCGGTGTTAAGTAGATTGCTGCCTATGTGGTAGTTCATGGGTACAAAGTTTTTACCAAAGGGGATGACACTGCACTTTTTGGCATTGAGCTTGAGGCCATGACTCTGACACCAGGCATTTGTCTCAGTAAGGCCGTTCTGTAGGATGTCCACATAATTTGGGGACTTGACTATGGCTCCTAGTTTGCAGTCATCTGTGAACTTCATTAGCCAGAGGCCTTCTGTGTTAGCCTATACTTTAGAGAAGTAGATACCAAACAGGAGAGGTCCCAGGACGGAACCCTGTGGTACTCCACTTGTCACTGGTTTGAGGTCAGATTTGGAGTCTGCAACTTTTACAGTGTGGGTTCTATCAGTGAGCCAGTTGGCAACCCATCTTGTGATGTAGGGATTTATACCTAGTTTAGTGAGTTTAGCTATAATTCCAGAATGGGGGATGGTGTCGAAAGCCTTGGCGAGGTCAAGATAGGCTGTGTGAACCACCTTACCCTCATCTACGGCTTTGGTGACTGCCTCAAAGAAGTCAATCAGGTTCAGGAGGCATGATCTGCCTTTCACAAACCTGAACTGGGTGGGATCCAGAGTTTGGAGGTTACCAATGTCTTTGTTTATGAGTTCCATGATGATATGTTCCATGGCCTTGCAGACCAGGCTCATCAGGCTAATAGGTCGATAGTTCCCAGGATCAGTGGTGGCTCCCCCTTTGTGGAGTGGGATAACTGTTGCTGTGCGCCATTCAGTGGGCACAAAGCCTGATGTGAGGCTATTATTGAACATGGTGCTTAAGCGGGGAGCCAGTTCGTTCTGAAGTTCATGTAAAACGCAGCCTGGGTGTTGTCCGGTCCCATGGATGCTGTGTTTTTGGCTTTAGAGAGTGCAGCTTTTACCTGCATAGTTGTGATTACAGGGACTCTGCATTCTTCCTGCATAGATATGGGCCCTTTAGGGGGTGAGAGGGGGGGTAAACTTAGCACTAAACCTATCTGCCAGGATGTTGGCAATATCAGTTGGTTCTGTAATTTTCGTGCCTTTGTGCTGTAACTCAGAGCAGATCTGGGTGTTGCCATCGAGATAATTGACATAGCTATAGAATGCTTTGTGGTTGTCCTTGGAATTAGTGGAAATTTTGTTTTCATAGCTAGCTTTGGAGGATCTTATAAGGGATCTCAGCTTCTTACTGAGGCTGACCAGGGACCTTCCCCATTCATGGGATTTTATTCTCTTTTGCAACAGTTTCTTCCTTTTGTTGTAAAGTTTGTTTATGGCAGGGGACCACCAGATTGGCTTCCTTTTTTGGAGGATAGCGTCTTGGTTCTGTTTGGGATAGCATGATCCATTCACTCGTGTAAGTGCTTATAGAGTGCATTTGTGTAGGATTCAGCAGTTGTAACTGTATTGTCCATCTGCATGGGTGTCATGAAGTTCACCACTTCTGTCTTAAGAAGCATGAAGTTGGCTTTGGAGAAATTTTTACTGTGGTTTCCTCAATGGGGTGTGGGGGCGGGATGTGGATATCAAGGGTGATTAGCTTGTGGTCGGATCGGACCAACAAGGAGTTGACTTCAGGTGTGGAACACCGGTCACTCACGTTGGTAATGACTAGGTCTAGGATATTGTTGCCCCTGGTGGTGGTGTGGATAAGTTGATCTAGGTCATTGGAGTTTATGAATTCCAGAAAGCGTTGAGCTAAGGAGTTGGTACACGAGTAGCTTTCCCAGTTAATGGTGGGGTAGTTGAAGTCGCCCATTATTAGGGTGTTTGGTTGAACCCTAATATTTTCCCGTACATCAAGAAAAGAGGAGTGGGAATCCCGGGGCATGGTGGGGGATCTGTAGCAAGCTACAATTTGGATTGCAGTTTTGCCCAGAGTTAGTTGCACTTGGATAACCTCGGATGCATTATGCTGAGCAACTAGCCTAGAGGTGTGGATATCCTTAATGAATATGGACACACTTCTGCCTTTGGTGTTTCGGTCCAGGTTACATGGCCGAAAAGTGTGGTATGAGTTATAGCCTGGTAGTGCAGGGGTGCTCTCTGGAGCCTTGAACCAGGTCTCAGTCACTGCACAGATATCAATTTTCTCCATTTTAAGGAGTGCCTTGAGTGAGTGCATTTTGAGATTTAGACTTCTAGCATTTTGTCAGGTGTTTTGGAGTTTGAGGATGGTGCACATGGGAGTGAAGATCATTGACATACCCAGTAGGATTGAAGGTGCGTTTTTTTTTTTGGAGTTTGAATTGTCTGGGGTTGGATGTTACACAAACAGGCAATGAAATAGAATTACAGAGTTTAACCATGCAATGTGAGTAGACAGCTTTGTCATGTGGGTTAGTAATTGAGGTTTCATTATGTAAGGGCTCTTCAGAGGATCTAAGGTGCTTGGTTGGAAGGTACCAAGATAAGAGGCAGTTGAGAGCAACTCAAGAATGAGGATAGTATGGTATTTTGGGGGATTGTTTAAGCTGAACAAAGCTAAGGCAGTTAGAAAATTCAAGCCATTTAAGTTTTTTTAGTGGTTTACAGTGATGAGTTTCAATGGGACTCTGCAGGAGAAATGATTGCAAATTTAGCAGTTTTACTGTATGCTTGGTCAAGTTTAAAAGATTTGGGCTTTACGTGGTTATTTTGTACAGATGCTGCTTATGTGAATATTTGAAGCAGAAAAGCTGAGGCTATGTATTGTCTGATATAGTTGGTAAGATACTGTTTGGCTCTATATAGCATAACTAGCTTTTGGTGAGATTTTGAGATTTTTTGGTGACTTTCTGTGTGTGAATGCTGAAGTTTAGTTGATCATCAATTGTAAGACCTAGTAGTTTGGTATGGGATACTACACTGACAGTGATTCCATCTGATGAGATGAAGTAGAAATTGCTTTTGTTATTAAAACATACCAGCTGGCATAATGGTTAAGGTCTTCACCTCTCATGCACAAGGTACAAAGTTTGATCCTGACCTCCAGCCTGTTTGGAGTTTGTATGCTCTCACTGTGGGATTTGTCCCACCTCCAAAAAACATGCTGAGTATATTCATCTCAGACTTGCCAATGAATGGAGCTGTAGGCAGCAACACAGACTCTGCATGATGCCCTATAGGGGGAACACTTGTATAAACTAACCACTTTGGACATCTACTGTAGTGCACAGAATCTGATAGATGAGGATCTCATCTCCTTTTTTAACTATTGTAATTGACCTTCATCTGCCTTCTAAACTTGGCATATTTAATACTTCCATAAATATTTCCAATTGTACTTTTTTTGAGTTCCACATTTATCTGCTTTATACAAATTTTTATAACATTTCTGAAACATTTCTAATATATCTACAGGATCTTTGGTTATTTTTCTTGTCATAGGCTCCATAAGCTTGGCAAAGACCCTTTCTACTTTCTGATGCCTGAGCCATTGTGCTAAAAGCTTTTTTGCTGCAGAGTTATCAAAAAACAATTGCTTAACAATAGTCTTTCTAAACTCAAGCATATTATCCAGGTAGTTCCTTTTAGCACTCTGCAGTTGTGCCTGTCTTGTTCGGTGAGATTCCCCTTATTGTGTAATACTTTAACTTTTGTCAGTCCCTCTCAATAATTCTTGTTACTTCTTATTCATATCTCTTTTTCTTTTATTTCTATCCTATTTTGAAACTCACTTTCACTTTATCTCACTCCTTAGCTATATTTTCTGGATATTTCTGTCTTACCTAATAACTCCTGAATAACTTTCAGTATTCATTCCATAAATTCCTTTCTCTTTAACAGATAGGTAGTGTAGCACCAGTGTGTTTTTTATTTCATTGCCCTGCATTTTTATTTTAGTTATTATTGACAAGTAATTTGAAATAGTTATTGCGTATCAAAACTTTCAATTAAATGCACATGCTCATGTCAAATATAATTTATGTCTATCCTACCCAGCTTTTGTACCTTGGGGTATAATATGTAAATGCTCTCTGGGATCCTACTACTAAATTCATATTTTCCATACCAAATATTTTCATACATTTCTTCAAATATTTACCTTCGTTTTTTTATATTTTCCCTTCTAGGCCCCCCATATACATCCTCACTGTTGCAAATCTAATTCCAGTCCAACCTGTTATTAATATTCCCTGCTGATTAATTCTCCTAGAATTTTCTTAAGCTACATTGTACCAGTTTTAGATGAAATATGAATACACTCCAGTATAATCCTCCTTCCTTGGCAGTAGCCCCTTACGACAAATCTACCATTATTATAATTGTTTCCTCTTTGATCACTATTGGAGCTCTTCTAGCAATTAATATAAGTACTCCCCCTTTCCTTTGCTCCAGATATTCTGCTGAACAGCCATCCTGAAATCCTTTATTTATCAAATTCAGATGGTTAGTTCTTTCCAAATGTGTCCCCTGTAGCATAGCTATTTGCAGTCTGCATTTCTTAATATAATTCTTTACTCTTTCTTTTTGTATCTACCTGTGAGACTATTCATATTCAAAGATAACATAGACAGTGTCACCATTATGAAAATAAGTTATTATTTCCACGTGTTATGTATAACAGCTTTTTTAATATCTAGTTTCAGCTTTAGTACTACATGTGTATACAGAAGTTTGACAGGTTGATTCAGTTGTTTCTAAAATGCATAGTATGGCCTGTGCTTCTACTTCCACTAAGTGCTGTCTGTTTTTGTCTTATCTTTATTCCTCTCCCAGGTACAGAAAACAACTTGAATGCTTTCAGAAAACATTTTCTTTTAGCCACTGAATGAAAAAAGTATTCTGTTTTTATTGTCTTCTTATCAGATTGTCTCCATAGAAACATGGAAACCAGATAAACAGTTGCCTTCAGCTAAAAGATTCTCATATTCCATTGTGAACATTCATTTCTAAAGGAAAACGTTTCATTAAATTATCTTAATTATTTGCTTCCACTTAAAACTTGTTAGATCAAGCCAAGGGCCTTAAACCAGTCATTCTCCTATGCAAAAGTGAGAAAAAGCATATCAATTTTACTTATGTCATGATCTGTATACTTCTACAACCAGCACCTGACCTCAACAATCCAAGATTACAGCCTGTTATCATAAACATGCTTTTGTCCAGGCTTTCTTCTCTTTTTATATTGTGTTGCCTACATTTCTTAAAAGCAAACAAGAAGAAAGAAAGAGGAAGAAGGAAAAAAATAGTGTTAAGAACAAAAATTGTTTTATGTACATTTACCTCCTTCCCTCTTCTTGCTTTTTCCTCACTAAACATTAATGACATGAAGTAAGGTATATGCTTTGGAGTCCGCTACAAGTTTAACAAAGTAAAAAAAGTCCAGTATTTCCAAATTTCCATGCTCAGCCATATATCACAAAGGTGACTGATGCTTTGTAATCCCACATTTATTTATTAATTTCAAAGTTGCTGGTTTTCTTCCTGCTGATCTCCATCTCCCAACTCCAGCCTCTGGTTCATTTCCAACATTCTCCTGGTTCTTCTAGCTAACCCCTGTATTCTACCCTGTCTCTCAAGCATTTTTTTTTTGAAAGTTGGAAAAGGTTTCATTGGAAAAGTCTGTGAGTCTTATTATTAGAAGAACAAGAAGCAGTCCCCATCTGCTTGATAGCTCACTTTTTGTTGGAGTTTGTACTTCCTCCTTAACACGTTTTACATCAAAAAAATAATTTGATCCTCCAGAAAAAAAATATTCTGAAGATAGCTGGATACAACAAATTGAATCTCATACCTAATTCTTGACATTTTCTGATTAATGGAATAAATGCACGTCTGCCTGGTGTAGAGCGAGTAATCATTTTCCTCAAATGCTCTACTGTCTCCAACTTTTAATACTTTATCCTTCTGCCACAGTTTTGTCAGAATCAACTCATTCTGCTGGTAGGATTATAGTTTTACTATTAGAGGTCTTGGCTGCTTTTTCATGGCTAGGTTTGGAGCATAGACATGATGTGCCCTTTCTATTAACAACTCCTGCAATTGAATACCAGTTCAATTGCTTATTTTTGTTGTCATAAAATGAATACAATATGTTCCTTCCAGTTTCTCTGATACAGTAGAAAATCGCAGGTTTTTCCTATGTGCACTGCCCTCTAATCCTACCATTTTTGAAACATCTCTTCTTGAGCAGTCTTATACTTAGCCCATTATTCATTTTGATCTCTGAGTTTTGCAGTTTTATCAGTTCATCTGAATATCTGTTTAAAGCTTCTTCCATTTTTCCAGCATTTTGTTATTTGAGTTATTTTCCTTCAGTATTTCACTTATTTTAATCAGCTCTGAGTGCATTTGACTTATTTTTTCCTGTAGATTACTGGAAGTCAGAATTTGCACCAAAGCTGGAGCTTGAACTGCTTTTTACTGAACAGCTACAGGATTCTTTCCAAATAGTGTTTTCTCCTCACCTTCTGTGGTTGATTTTCTTTCAAGTTCTCAAAATTTCTTCTTTGTTGGAACCCAGGTAGTGTGCTTACTAGCCAGTAACTGACACTATTTTCAGAGTTCCTTTTTTCAAACTATGAGAGCAGAAATTAAGCTATGACCTGGTGTGCAGCCATCTTGGAAGTACCATGTCCAGCAAATCTCAAGAATATCTTCCATAGAGTAAGTAAATGGGATAATTGATGTTAAGTTACTTCATTTATTGCAAAAGGGGCAAGGGAGTGATTGATACTAGTTTCTGCCTTTCTGAGCTACGCCATTCTTTAGCATAAACTTTAGAAATTTTATTAAAACATTCCACTAGTCCACACGTTTGAAGGTGGTACACTGACATTCTTTACTTTAAAACACTGGAAAATTAGGCACATTAACTTGGATAAAAATGGGATTCCTTGGGCTGTAAGTATTTCTTTGGGAAACTCTACCATGGACAAAAATAACACTAGCTTTATGTCAATTGACTTAGCATAGGCTTTTCACAAAAAGGGTACTGCTTAAGGAAACTAAATGGTATAGTCAATAATCACTGGACTGTATTGGTAGCCATTACTTGTTTTTTATTAGTTGACCTACAATATTCATGACTATTCAGTTATATGGGACCTAAGCATTAGACTTAAGCATTATATGACTTCTGAAGTCAGGATGTGGTGTTTTCTTTTCACATTCTTGACAAGCTGCACAGAAGATG
This sequence comes from Protopterus annectens, assembly GCF_019279795.1. NCBI lineage: Eukaryota > Metazoa > Chordata > Ceratodontiformes > Protopteridae > Protopterus > Protopterus annectens. Next base: position 120,523,073 of record NC_056726.1, on the reverse strand, counting down.
TCCTTCCATATCACTGTTGTAGTATTCATAACTGAAGGGATCACCTGCCAAGGATAGCCCAACATCTGGCCTGTATATCAAAACCTTTAGTATTTACAGGCACCATATATCACATGTATGCCCCCCACACAAGGCATAGAGCATAAAGGTGATGTATGGATGCACACATTCAGAACCTATTTGCTGCCAGTCCAAATGCCATCACTGAATGTCGGTCTGAACGTCTTTCTTCTGTGCTGGTTACCAAGACTTTTTTCCAATATGTTCCTCATTGGGGTTTCTCCTTATCTTCTTTAGTACTGATTAGTTTCATGTCACCCAGAAAGAAAAAATGTTAGTGTGGGAGACAGATTCACAATAAAGACCATCACGACTAGTATCTCCTTTGTTTGGGTGCTTCCCACAACCACATGCAGTGTTATATCTGCCAAGCTTTTGTCCCTAAGACTCTAGGTAGTCATCTGTCCTCCTTATCTATGTACCTTGAAAACCAGCTTTTTAAGATGTTGGCTTAAGGTGCTATGCTGAAGTCTTCACATCCTAAACATCAGCCATTTGCCAAGGAAAAGAACAAAAAACTTAGGTCTGATACAGCTGCTGTCCAGCCTCCCCGGATATTGCTCTCAAGGCTAATTAAGGAATGGAGGATTGTCTGGTGGTTGCTTTGGATTCCTCTGCTGTGACCATCAGAGACTGGCATGGATCCAACTTCTTGCACATCCTCAGAGGCTTTACAAATGTCTGCACAAGATATTGAGGGGGAACCTCTGCTGATTATATCTGAGGGACTGAAGGGGATTCCACAGATTTCAGTGAGGGAAGAGATACCTACTACACTTATTGAGTGCTGACAAGGATCTGACCCTCTTAGGGTGTTTTGTGTGGATGCCCCACAGAACACCCCCCCCCAGAAACCAAGCATATTTCCCCTGCAGTTAAGGATGCCCAACAAGGATAGCAGGATTTTACTCAGGGGTTGTTTAATGCTTTAATGGCTTTAATGCCTCCTCAAAGGGTGTCCATTCCTGCCCTGGCCTTCCCTGGTCTTCTACTCCTCTTAAAAGACCTAGGGAACTGAACTCCTCTGATGAGGACCAGGATTCTGGGGAAGAGTTCTTAGCCTACTGTTCTGAAATCCCTTACCCCTTGGACTATTTTTCAGAGGAAGAGGATTCTATTAGTCCAGATTCCCCTTTAGAGGAAGTCTTCTTTGGGAACACTGTTACCCGTATGATGGAAGTCTTTAAGTGGGATTGCCCTCACGTTTCTGATGTCTAGAAAAGGTATTATTCAGACCTTGGATATGCGTAGACAGTTCAGATATTATTTGGATAAAACTAAATCTATTCTCAGATCTGAGCAGCTTTTTAATTCCTTTCATCTCAGTTCCTTGGGTTTGGCTGTTTCTCAGCAAACCTTCTCTTCCTGGATTTCTAAGGCCATTTCTTTTTGTTATTCTTTTCATGGTAAATGACTTTCCTCATCAGTAAAGGCTCATTCTATCAGTGTTGTTGCCTCTTCTGGTGCTTTTTTCAAAGGGCTGCATACGAATTCCATCCTTGAATCTCATACTTGGTCTTCCGTTCATACTATCACTAAGCATTACAAGTTGGATGTTATTTCCATGGGTAGAGCCAGCTTTGGTAAGGCTATCCTGCATGGGTTTCTGGAGAGCTGTATTTCTTCCTTATCTGTGTTTACCCCATAGAGCAAGCTGTTCCTTAACTCAAAATATGGATACAGCATGCAGCCAATCTGCACATCTGCTTCTTTTTCTGTTCTAGCTATATTTTCTCTAGCTCTGCTTAATGTATCATCCTCCCACTGTGCTTTCTTATAATTTTTATTGCTTATCTGTAAATTTGCCAAATTAAGGACACTTTTGTCAGTACAATGACATGAAGTAGAACCTTTTCACGGGTCCCTATTAAATTATCAAATGTTTCAAAGTTCGAATGCCATATTAAAAAGCTGCTCAGATCTGTGAATAGATTTAGTTTTATCCAAATAATATCTGATTGAACTTTAAAAAGTTAGAAGGTGAAAGGCAAAGACTCTGTATGCATAGAATGGGAAAATTTCCCTTTTCTGCACTGAAGTGCGGTCTTGAAGTTGGTATAAGGGGGTGTAGGGGGGCTTGCCCCCCTGCTTAGAGCGTTAAGGTAAGTGTTTTATTTTTTATGTTTTTATTATATATTCGAAGATTCAAGTTTCGCTCATATGTTGTCTAACATATGAGGTTCGAAATTTTGAAGCTTTGAATATATAATATAGACCCCATTTTCACTTATTATGGCAGCCATAGGTGTTTCTTTTCTTTTTCCCACATATACAAACAGCAGCTAATGTTCATGACTTTTTTTCTGCTTTTGATTTTGGCACTTAGTAATTTCTGTCTCTTTAAGTACCTGTTCCTGAGAGTTCTGTTTCTCACTAGCCATCTGTCTTGACATTACAGAGGGAAACCTAGGACTCCATCGAGGTTCCTTTTCTTCTTTAGTGGGTTATTTATGGGTATCTCCTTTTCTGCCTCCATGCAAATATCATTTATTATTTCAATGCCTGGAATTTTTCCATATCATGCACTGCAGTTTCTGCCCTTTTAATTTATGTACTGACTTCCTTTACTAACCTAACAACTGTGGTATTGTGGTAAGACTGAGAAACAGGCTTTTTTTTCATAGGTTCATAGGTTCATAGGTTGATACTAGGCTATCTGCCCTAGGGCATTTATAAGCCTAGCCCATAGATATGTGGCTTTCGCCACCCCTTTAGTTTGAATAAAACTATGCCTATTATTTTGCTGTGCCTCTGTCAAGCAGTGACACTGAAGTAATCCCTGGGGCATATCTGCGATCTCCCATCCATTGGTCAAGATTCCTCTTGAACAAGGCCAGCGAGGTGCTCTGCCTCACATGTACCGGGATTTTGTTCCACAGCATAGGGAGTCTCTGGGTGATGAATCTGTCCCTCCAGCACGTCCTATTAATAACCGTGTCAAGGTTTAAGTCTCCCGCCCTTGTGGTTCTGAGGGATCTAGATTTTTTGAGGTGAAGCATATTCATCAAATCTGGGTTTGACATGGCCTTATATGTCAGGCACAGGTCACCTCTGAGCAAGCGGTATGAGACTGAATAGAGATGGAGTTCTTTCAGTCGGGCAGCATAAGACATATTTTTGAGACCCTTTATCCTCTTGGTGAGGAACTTTTGGGGCCTTTCCAGCTGCTGCAGGTGTCAGGTCAGATACATTCCGAATGGGGCATTGTACTCAATCATTGGTCTAATGAGTGATGAGTACAGGGGGACGATGACCTCCCTTGATCTAGATGTGAATCCCTTCATGATCAGGTGGGCAATGTAGAAGGTTTTCCTGACTACTTTAGCAACATGAGTGTCAAACGAAAGGCTAGTGTCAACCTGGGTCCCCAGGTCCCTGATGACTTCTTCTGTGCTCAGTGGATTGCCACCTATATGATAGCTAGGGGTAACCTTGTTTTTCCCGAAGGGTATGATTATGCATTTCTTGGCGTTTAACTTTAGGCCATGGCTCTGGCACCAGTTATCCGTGTCTGTGAGGCCCTTCTGAAGGATATCTGTGTCAGAAGTGTTTTCGACTATGGCGCCCAGTTTGCAGTCATCTGCAAACTTTGTCAGCCATAACCCTCCTGTGTTTGCTTGTACTTCAGAAAAGTAGATGCCGAACAAGAGTGGACCCAGGACTGAGCCCTGTGGTACACCACTTGTGACAGGCTTTGAGTCTGACATGGCTCCAGCAACTCTGACCCTGTGGGTTCTGTCACTTAGCCAGTTTGCAACCCATCTTGTGATGTATGGGTTTACATTCAAGCTAATGAGTTTTTCGATGATACCTGAGTGGGGTATTGTGTCGAAGGCCTTTGCCAGGTCGAGGTAGGCTGTATGGACTGCCTTTCCCTCATCAATGGCCTTGGTGACTGTTTCAAAAAAGTCAACCAAGTTTAAAAGGCATGATCTGCCTTTGACAAAGCCAAACTGGGTTGGATCCAAGGTCTGCAAGTTCCCTATGTCTTTATTTATGAGTTCCATTATGATCTTCTCCATGGCTTTGCAGATAAGGCTTGTCAAGCTAATGGGACAGTAATTTCCAGGGTCGGTGGAGGCACCGCCTTTGTGAAGTGGGACCACAGTCGCCGTGCGCCACTCCTTGGGTACGTATCCTGAGTTGATGCTAAGATTAAACAGCTGTCCTAACTGTGGGTTTAATTCCTCATTGAGTTCATGGAGCACACAGCCGGGGACACCATCCGGTCCCATGGATGCTGTGTTTTTTGCCTTGGAGAGAGCAGTTCTCACCTGAACGTTGGAGATGTTTGGGGGGATACAATCCTCTGGTATAGATATCTCTCCTTTTGGGGGGGATGGGGGGGAGAAGCTTGCACTAAACCTGTCAGCCAGTATGTTGGCAATGTGTGTAGGTTCAGTAATCTTCACATCATTTTGGACTAATTCTGAGCATATCTGGGAGTTTCCTCCTAGGTTTCTAACATAGCTAAAGAAGGCTTTATGATTGTCTTTTGTGTCCTTGGTGATTTTTCTCTCAAAATTAGCCTTGGATGATTTTATGAGAGCTCTTAGTTTTTTACTTATAATGATCAAAGGTGTCTTACCTTTCAAGGATTTTGCTCTATCTTGTAGTAGCTTCCTCCTTTTGTTGTAGAGCTTGTTTATGGCTGAGGTCCACCAGACTGGACGCTTGCCTTTGGTACAGAGAGTCTTAGTTTTGTTTGGGATTGCCTGATCCATGCAGTCCTGTAGGTGCTGGTAGAAGGCATTTGTAAGTGATTCAGCGGTTTGAGTAATGTTTACCACTGGATCAGGGGCCTTAAAGGAGACCACACTAGTTTTAGAAGTGTGAAGTCGGCTTTTGAGAAGTTTTTCACTGTGGTCTTTTTATTTCAGGTTGGGGCGGGATGAGGACCTCCAGCGAGATTAGTTTATGATCTGATCTCACCAGTGAGGGGTATACTTCCGGTGTTGAGCATTGTGAACCCATGTTTGTGATGATGAGATCAAGTATGTTTTCTCCTCTTGTGGGGATGGTGACTAGTTGTTCCATGGCATTTGAGTTTATGAATTCCAGGAACCTTTGGGCTAGAGAGTTTGGGCTTGAGTAGTGTTCCCAGTCTATATTAGGGTAGTTGAAGTCACCTAGTATGATGGTGTTTGGAGATACATTTATCCCCTCCAGTGTTTTCAGGAAGGCCATGTGAGGTTCCTGAGTTTGAGAGTGTGGCCTGTAACATGCTACAAATTGCAGAGCAGTCTTGCCTATGGTTAATTGCACCTGGATGGTCTCCGATGCATCGTGTGTTGCCACCAACCTTGAGGTGTGGGTGTCCATTATGAATATGGACACCCCCCCTCCTTTTTTGGTGTTGTCCGGATTTTGGGGCCGGAACGCATGATATGAGGTGAAACCTGATAGTGCTGGGGTGCTCTCAGGAGCCTTGAACCAGGTTTCTGTCACAGCACAGACATCGATATTCTCCATACTGAGAAGGGCCTCGAGTGTATGCATCTTGAGATTGAGACTTCTGGCATTGAGCAGCATTACCCTTAGTTTTTTTCCTTTTTACTTCTTCCAGCCAGAGTTTGATTCTTGTTTTCTTGGAGTTGCTTCATCTATACCTTTCTCTTTATCAGGAGCGTGTGCTTTTACTTAGGAACTAATTTATATATTGTACATTATACTCTGCTTGACTGCACATTGCATTGTGCTTCTTCAGTAGAATGTATATACACATTTTTTTCTGTGTAATTAGTTTGAACTAGTCTGTTGTTGCTTACATTTCTGTATTATTTTTTTGTGAAATACTGTGTATTTCACCCACGTTAAGCCTAAAGTTGGTCATTATTGATCAGTGCACTGCCCCAGTAAACAAATAAACACATATAAATAAAATAAATAGTGTGTTAGGCTGCAGTTACCCCCCCCCCCAGTTTTACTTGGGGTATATTAAGGTCTGTGTATTTTTAAAAGCATATGAAGCTCTTGCTGTTGCCTCCATTTTTCTAGACGCATATTCAGTTCACAGAGTATCTAACTGTACGTCCTCCCCACATAATTTAAAAAATGCCTTGAAATGAGGAAAGACATAACCAGTTATGGCATCATGTGTTAAATTAGGTACCTAAGTTACAGGACTTTTTAGTTCATATAATCTGAACCTTTCATATCCATATAGATCTTGAGTGTTCCCCTCCCATCTAAGATTTGTACATAAACTTTTAGCTCAGTCATACTGCACACAATTATTTTGGTGGCATATATCTTCAAAAGGGACTAAGTTTGCTTTGTTGTCATTATCCTTAACCAGTTTCTTAAATGAAGGTGGAGGGTGATCTTTCAGATGGTCAGTACAGTGGCTACAATATTCTTCTGTTCATGGACAGCCCAAACTCCTCTCCTCTCCTGAAAAGCAGCTATATGATGATTCCTTTTCATGTTGAGCTGTACCAGAGTATACATGAGTTTTTGCAAATTTTGCAAAATATAGCAATTCACTAACAGAATGGGAAACAATTCTCTAATTTTTTTTCTCTCTTGTCTGGTAGAGTAATTAACTCAAAATGTTCCTGTGCTTGCAGGCTGCAGAATAAAACTGTGAAATTCAGTATATATAAACCAAGTTATGCCCACGGAAATAGCCAGTATAGAAAATATAATACACTAGGGACATTTTTTTTTTCAAGTTAAATGTAGTTTATTTTCAGGGACACAGTCAAAGTAAACTTCACTTTCTACTTAAAAAAAGAAACACACTTTTGCCTGACATATGTCTGGTTACTTATAGCACAGTTCTATGTTTTTTACTCCACTTTTTAAGTCACTCAATAAAACATGATAAGCCTTGCAGTTCACAGGCTTGGTATTGAAACTCTGTGTGAGTTGCCTTGCAATTGCCAAACATGTCCAAAGTAAGGATCCTGTAACTTCCTGGACAAATCCACAGTAGGGCACCCTGTATGACTTGAGTTAATCTACAACTTGTATATCCGCATGACAAAATCTGTGTCTCTCACTCTCAGCCTTGAATTCTCTGTCAGTGAGAGGGAAACTTCTCTGATATTGTGAGCTTCCAACCCTACTTTTAACAGTGCTTCTTCACAATAGATTGTTCGGTTACAAGATTTCACTGCCATAATACATACTGCCATCAAGTTTTTACCATGCTATATAGTGCATATATAGCACTTGTATATATGAAAGAGCCAATATGTCACAGTATGTATATGTTTTCTGGGCTTCCCTATGTATCTTCAATGCACTAAGTCTCAGAAATCACATGCTGGTATGAGTGAACAAGTGCTTGCCTGAGTCCGCTGTGTACTATTTTGCAGGACTTCTCATTTCCCCAAGTGTTGTGCAGCAATGGTGCTACTAAATATCTATCTAGTTATTTATTTATTTATTTATTTATTCATTCACTGATGTTCGATTACTTGGAAAGTCTGACTGAGTAGAAGCCCATTTTCAGCACAGGCATGGGGAGAAAAGCTCCACAGTATTACAAAACATTTTAAGAATAATAATTTTACAGTCTTTAAAAATTATACAAAAAACAGATACATTTTAAATATTATACCAAATTAGACATAATATGAAAACATTGGTTAGGAAAAGATACAAGTTATATGACAATGATTTAATAATTAGAAAAATTTTAGCCAGTTTATAGTGAAATTAAAGGCAAGGTAGACAATCTGATGAAGAAGATTTGGGGCAGACATGAAGAAAGCAAGAGGAAGCAATGGCATTCAGCAAAGAGGTGGATGGATTTGTGAGAGAAGACCTGCGAAGGTCAGGCATGAGTGAGGAAGTGGCTATGAATAGAGAGACAGATGGCAACAGTTGACATTTCATGCTGACCCCTATGGGAAAAAGGGGATTCATGATGATGATGATGATGATGAAGATGATGATGATAATGATGATAAAGCTAAGTTAGTATAATGCCAACAGATTGTATAATACAGTATTAGATTGTGAGGTAGTGGCGTGATGAATGACTTGCCCCTGCACAGAAAAGATTTGCTATGATCAATCTCAATGTATGAACTAGGGTTACCACCTTTCATTGTGGCTAAAACTGGAGTAAGGCCACACCCCTCACATCACATATAACCCTGCCCATTTCTGCCCCCTTTCCCGTCCATGTTCCACCCATTTTGTGATGTCACTGTGACATTAGCTGATGGGAAAGCCCTCTTTTTCCATTCCTGATGCCTGCTTTCAGGCGATTTACTATGCTATTCTGTAAAAAAGCATAGTAAATCAGCTGATTTAATAGGCTTGCCACCCCTTCGGTTTTTTTCCGGACTATCAGGAAATCAAACTGATTCTCCGGTAGTCCGGAAAACACTGTACAAACTCCGGTATTCTGTTTCAAAAAGGAAACAGACTATCGAGTTTAATCGTTGATTTACTATGCTTTTCTGTAAGAAAAGCATAGTAATCAGTCGATCAACGAACGCCTCTTTTTTGCTCCGCCTGCTTTTGCTGATTTGCTATGCTTTTCTGTAAGAAAAGCATAAATCAGCCAAACAGGCGGAACGAAAAAGAGGGTGTTCCCGTTGAGTGATGCTGTCGTGACATCACAAAATGGGCGGTATGTTGACGGGAGAGGGGGTGGGGTGGGCGGGGTTACTGGTGACGCGAGGGGCGTGGCGTGGCTCCGGTTTTAGCCGTGAACGAAGGTGGCAACCCTATGATTTAACAAACTCAGATAGTTTTGTTTCCTTTTTTTGAAACAGAATACCAGAGTTTGTACGGTGTTTTCTGGACTACTGCAGAATCAATTTTATTTCCGGATAGTCTGGAAGAAAATGGATAGGTGGCAATCCTAGTATGAACAGGCAAATTTTGAAGATTTGGAAATGAGGATGTGTAACCCAATCAGTTTTCACCTTTCCATAGCAGAAGTATGAAGTGTGTATAGACTGAGGGGAAAAAAACAGACGAATACAAACATGCACTTGTGTTAGAGTGGTAAATTATTTTACCTGAAGATACTAAGAAGATCCAAATGCAAATGCATTTTAATATCTTGAACAACAAATATTTAACATGAGTTAATGTTTTAGTTCTAGTTATTCATATATTGTTTTACTCAAGGTAGCTTCAGTTACAGGGCCTGAATAAAGGCAATGTTTACTGTGTAAATATAAAACCCATAATATGTGATGGATTATCAAGTCTACTGCATTCTAGTGATTAGGTACTACAGGTATATTAATAGGCTCAATGATTTTAAAATATTAACCACTGATGATATCTTTAAAATTAAACAGTTTAAATGTCATTTCATGGGCAAAGGGTGCTTGATAACATTCTCTGAATCTGCTTACCAAAATTTACACAGACACTTGGCACTAAGTGATTACATTGTCTGGTATAAGCCCATAAAGAGGCATTACCAAATGAAAGACCTCTGAAACATTTTTAGGTAAGGTTATTTTATTTTAATGCATATACTAGAACTTCATAACTTGCATTGTTTTTGCTTGTTAGTAATTGTTAGCATTTTCTATCTAATACTGGTTTTACTGCTTTGAAAAGGAATGCTTGATATATCAGAAAAGATTGATATACATATTTGGTCTAAAATTAAACTTTTATTTGACTCATGCACTTTTTTAAAAAAAGGAAAAAGACCATCAGCACACATTTCACATACATACATACATTCATACATCATACATACATACATACATGTATGCATACGTATATAGAAATATTTCAAATATGGGCAGTAATGCCCTTCTAGCTGCCAATGTACCAAAACAGTCATCCCCATTATAACTTTCCAATGGGTCTATATTGCAAGCTCGAAAGCCCTAATAAGCAAATACAAAAACGCCGACACATATTCCGTGAACAGCGAATACACTGAATGCCCTAAACCGCGGAATTCAAAAGCTCGAACTTGTCCTACCCCACCACCCGCTACATACTACCGACCCAAACAAACTAAACAAACACATACATACACCAACCAAAACCCTACTTCTAACCCTAAACTAAACCCTACTTCTAACCCTACACTACATCTTGCATATACCACCATCTATGCATTTACCTTAACCCGCACCCTAACCCTAAGGTCCGTAACTATCGCACATTTACCTTAACAAGCTATACCCAAACAAAATAAATAATCCGCACACATACACATAACAAAACCCTACATCTAACCCTACACTAAATCTCACATACATTACCACCTATACATTTACATTAACCCGCACCCTAACCCTAAGGTCCGTAACTATTGCACAATTACCTTACGGAGCTATACCACAGAAGGGCCAACCATGACGATTTGACGTTTCGGATTTCATGCTTCAGGATGATTGATGTTTACGTGGTTCGATGGAGACATGTCAGCGTTTATGTATTCGGGTAAGTACGTCTTCGAGGATGTAATAGGGAACCCTTTCCAAGTTATTCTTAAAAATATCTAAACTAGTGCTTGCTGTAATACAATTAGGTAATCCATTCCATGCATTACCTTTTATCTTAGAGAACCAGTTATTACATCTCTCATTCCAGTATAATATCCTACACATGTCGCCTGATGTTTTCCTATTACTCTTTGATAACTCCAAACATTTTCAGAGGAAGTTGCCTCTAAATGCCCTATATCTTTGAATAAAACCTCCTCTTAAATATCTGTATGAGACACTGTACAAGTTTAAATACATTAATTATTCATAACAACTAAAACTTTCAAATCCATGGATATCGTTGGTCTATTTCTGCCTTACTCTTTCCAGTTTACTCATGCTACTTTTGTTATATGGGTTCCATGTTTTTATTCTATACTCTAGTTTGGGTCTAATGCAATTTACAATGATTTCTACACTTCTGATTTCCTAGACTTTATAAATCTTTTTATACAGCCTATAGTTTTGTAACTATCATTAACTGGTTGGTTGAAATAATCAGAAAAACTGAAAGCTCTGCTGTATTACATATTTACCTTTTAATCTATGTCTCCCAAATCTCATGTGCTTAGTTTTTCATGTATTTATCAGCATATTATTCTTATGTGACTAAATGATCAGTTTAGTCAAGTTCTTTTGCAGACTTCCCTCACCTGTAAAATATGTAATCCATTTACCCACTTTCAATCAATCTGCATATGGACTACATAACATCTCAAATGAAAACAATCAATATGAAAGCTATAGGGCCAGATTCAATAAAGCCTAAACTAAGTGTACACAATATGTATTCAAAAAATGAAAGATATAGAGCCGGATTCAATAAAGCCTAAACTAAGTGCACACAATATGTATTAAAAAACAATCTTATCACATTGTTTGTGCTTTCTAGGCAGTCAGAAAGATTGCAATAAGTGTATATGTAGTCTACACTTTGTGGTAACCTTTATGAATCCCTGCCAATATTTTAAGCCTCAAGAATATCAGTAGGAAAACAGAAATTAGGAGGAAGAAGCTGTGAGTTATGTCTGTGTTGTCTGTTCGTTCAGAACAGTAAGAAACTTAGTGTAGGCGTTACTGAATCCCAGGGGATAAACTAGACAATTATTGGCACAGAACAGAGTTCCATGGGAAGCCCTGACTGTAAACTAGAATTTCACCTGTCCAGTTGCTGTGCGATTCTTGCCAGGTCCTATCTGTAAAATATAAAGCTACCCATTTTATCAAGAATGCACTAATATCTAGTAGTTCTAATTATTGGTCAGTGTTTTGTGTATAACCTTATGAAAGGGTGACACTGAGTATATATAAATTACATCACAGAAGACATTTTCCCTGTTTTAATTTTTCCACATCTTTTGGAATTCTAACACCATGATGGGAATTGACCCCATTCCAAAGTCAAAGTACGATTAAAATTCATGAAATTAGTATTGTTTTAATCTTTGATGTCAGCCAAAAGTGCTCTTTGCAGCACCCACAATGTGCCTAGTAATGGCTCCTTCTGCAATTTGTATGGGGTTACATGTATTGGTAACACATCTAAATATGATTGTAGATTCTTTTTTATAAGACCCATTGCTCCTACTGCTATTGGAACTGTCTGGGTGTTTTTCTTTCACATTGCTCTTGTTTCTGTCTGCAGATCCTGATATTTTATGACTTTGTGTCTCTCTGTACACAAGACACTGTAGTCACTGAGGGTGGTGATTTCAATGATCAATGCTACTTTTGTCTTCTTTTCATGGATCATTATATCCAGTTTTCTAGCATCTATCTTTTGAACTGTTGGTAATGGGTGATCACATATAATGCAAACTTCATCATTTTCTATGATGCTTTGTGACTCATGTCTCCAGTGTTTTTCAGCCACATCAGTTCCATAATGTTTGCACAATCTGCATTGCAACAGTCTTGCCACATTATTATGCCTTTCAGTATACAGTCCTTCTGCCATTGGTATGTCATAACCAACAGCGAGGTGTGCGACTGTTTCCAATTCAGTTTTATAAAACCTACATTTGTCTGTTTCTCTCAAATGTTCAATGGACTTTGGAAACCAGTGTGTACATAGCCCACTATCTTAGGCTGCCTTGCTAAGTTTTCCTCTCTTGGTTTGAATTCACGTCTCCTCAACCATTCCTGTGTTCATTCTTGATCAACTGGGTCAGTTGGTAATTCCAGAAGTTTTCTATACTTGTAACTATTTTTATGCATTTTCCACATTTCTTGCCTTCTTATGTGGTCCTTCACCTTATATATATATATATATATATATATATATATATATATATATATTTTTTTTTTGGCACATTCAGTTGCTGCCTGATTTTTATCTACTTCTGGTTTGATTTCCATTCCTACTTGACTTCGATATGCTTCTGCTAGATTAAGCAGAGAAGTCATTTTAGATTTCTTCTCCTCATGTTTCAAAACTTTCACTACTTTTGGGTCTGATGAGGTCAGTAGATGTGTGGAATCCCACGATTGCAGAGCTATACATGTAATCAATTTCAAGGAGGCCCAGCCCTCCTTCAGAACGGGGAATATATAATCTTGGTATGCACTGATTTTTATAAATCATTGGTGAGCATGAAACATCCTCCTCGTTTTCCTATCTAATCTATCCAACATGCTTCGGGACCAGTCAATCACTCCAAAACTGTAAGTTAGGACAGGAAGAGAAAACTGATTTATAACTTGGATTTTGTTCCTAGATGTCAATGCTGTTTTCAGAATTAAATTAAGTCTTCTAAAGTATTCCTTGCTAAGTTTTATTCACACTTGTTCATGTTTTATTTGCATTTGTTCATGTTTTATTGTTATCCTTCATCAGTTCCCAAATATTTATACACTCCCTCTTGCTCAAGCTCTTTTATATCACATTCTTGCCTCAAACTGATGTTTTCCTGGTGTTGCAGTTTTCCTGCTTTAAAGGTTTCTTTTGCAAATTTATCAAGACGAAATGACATTCTTATATCATCTCAAAAAGTGTTGACAACTTACAGGTGCACTTTCAGTTCCTCATCTGATGAGCCATATAGTTTTAAATCATCGACAAAGAGAAGATGAGAAGTATTTACACTTTGTTGTTTTCTAGGAGCCAAATTATAGCCATGTCCTAAGCTGTTAAGTAGACAGTTTAATGGGTTAAGGGCAAGGCAGAATAGCATCGGGGACAGATAGTCACCCTGGAATATCCCCCTTTGAATTTTTGTCCCTGGGATAATAATTTGTCCTTTATCATGGCTTAACTGCAAACTGGTCAGCCACTGTTTCATGATCACTGTAATGTAGTTGATCAGTGTAAGGTGTATCTTATACATTTTTAAGCAGTCTTTTATCCATGAATTTGGAATACTATCAAAATGATTTTTGTAGTCAATCCATGCCATACTTAGATTCTTCCCCTTTTTACTGTTCTCCACTATGACTTTATTTAACAACAAATGATCCTTTGTTCCATATGACTTTCTTTTATTGGCCTTTTGTTCTACTGGCTATAATTGAGTTTTCTTCTAAATGACTATAAACTCTGTCGGCATCAGTTCCCATGTATAGTTGTCATCAGAAGGCAAGTTATTGGTCTATAATTTTTAGGGTAGCTTGCAGGTTCAATCTTAAGTAGGAGCATTGTTTTTGCATTTGTTATCCAGGCTGGTGTCTGTTCAGGGTGTGATATAAATAGTTCTTACTCATGGCTAAATCTTTGTGCGAAGATGTTAATACTTTTAACCAGTAGTTAGTTACTGCATCTGGGCTTGGGGTTTTCCAATTAGTGGCTTTTCTTAACTTTGTTTCAGTCCCTCTGGCTGTTACTTCATCCCATTTCATATACTGTACATTTAAACTTCTTGTTCTTTCTTTTACTTCTTCTATCCATTTAGCATCTTTGTTATTTTCCACAGGATCTTCATAGATACTTCTCCAAAATGTATCTATTTCTTCTTTTTTTTGGTGGTCTTTCAATTCCTTTTACCTTGTTTCCTGATTCGCTATAAAACTTTTTTGGTCATCAATGAATTGTTTATTTTGTACTTTTCCTTTATATTTACCTGCATATCTTCCATGTTTTTTTCACCTGTGCTGAGATTTTTAGTTTGTTATTTGCGATAGTGCATGATAGATCCTGGTCTGTTCCAATACTGTGCATTGCTTTGATCACATCTGTCTTTCTTATTATTTTTGTTGATCTGTTCCCTCTTCTATATTCTTCTAACAGTGACACTTCTTGTCTTAATTGCTTTATAGTTTTCTCTATTCAATACTTCCATGATGGTATTCGATTTCTCCCCTTCCTTTCCCCTCACTACTGTGTGTTCTTGTGGTAGAACTTTATCAGTTATTAATTTAGCTCCACAGTAATATATCCTGTTTACTTCTGTTATATTGCATGGATCTCTATGGACAGCCCTAATTACTGTGTTCATTTGTTTTATCAAAGTTCTGACTTTTGGGGTTTTACTGACCTTCTGCAGTCTATTTCTTTCATTGATCTTAATATGTCTATCTATGCCTATTAAATCTAGCAACTCTTCTCTTAGCTCATTTTCTTCTAAACTGAGGACACATTTTTGTTTCCCATTTCCTGCAGGCATTCTATAGAAAGTTATGTAGCATCTTCCTGTGGCACATTCTTTTCAGTTTCATCCTGTGCCATCCATGCTCTGTCATATGGGAACTCACTGGCCTATCACTCCTCAACACTGACTGCATCAGCATTTCCACAGTTTCCTGTTCCTTCCCTTGCTGTCCAGCTTCAAGTGAACATTTATACTGGTTTCCTGTGGAAGGCCCCCAAATATCTTCATATGATACCTGACTAATATTTTTATAGCTATTATTATATTATTGTAGAACATCCAGTTAAAGGTAGTTATAGATCTATTTTCAACATATGCATGCTGATATATGGTTTCAAGTCCCAACCTTTCTAATTCTGGCATTAATCTATCCAAATAACTTCCTCCATTATCTTTCCACAACAAGAATGTAATCTTATAGGCATGTATGACTCTGGGTTTGTCCTGTTCCCACTTCCTTTAAAGAAGGGTTTAACAAGTACATTTCTTCAGTCTTGAGGAATCCCTCCATACTGAAATGACGTAGTGAGTAATAGATATAATAGAACTGTAAGTTCATGTTGAAGTGTTCTCAGGTCATTACTACTAATTCTGAAGTCTTCTTGTTCCTTGTTTTGGTCCAGTTTGCAATATTCTTTTTCGATATTATCAAATTTAATTTCAGTATCTGAAGTACATGGATGTTACCAACACAAACTATCATCCCCTTTGTGGAGCCAAACTGTTTTACACAACAGTTTGTAAAAATATCTACAATCTGTTGTGTTGAGAATAAATATTAGAGTCTATACATGCTTTATTGATGTGTATGTCCTTACTCCTATCGCATCACATATATCTCTACATTTGTTTCGTATTATGCTCAATATATTTCTATAAATTTTCTTCAAAATGTTCCTAATCTTGTGTCACACTCTGTTTGATATGTCTGCCCAGTTTGTTTGTTTCAGTTTTCAGAGTTAAAGTTCAACTTCACTTCCATCACTTACATTTTTATCTCTCATTTTCTCTTGCTTATTTAAATACCTCCTGTCCTTCTGTGGCTTAATCCTGATGTTAAACATCAATGATTTGTTGCACTTGAAAATAAGTCTGACTTTGCTCACAGCTCAAATTATCTTTCTACATTATTTCATGTAATTAAAATCAGTTCTGATCTAAACCAGTGACTGTTACAGCAGTGTCCTTTCCTTTCTTACCTCAAGTGCCACCAACAAGGCATACAGCATTCTATCTTTCTCCAGTAAGGATCGTTTAACATAGGCAAATACATTACTTGTTAGACGAGTCAGCACAACCTTTACTGGAGACCTAGTGAAAACATTAAAGATATTGCATTATCTTCTAGATAACTTCAAAAAAGTACAACAACTTAGTGCGCAAATTATGCATGTTAAAAAGTAAGAGAAAAGTAAAAACAGGTACTTGAGATGCTTGCCTTTCTGAATGTACCACAGATGACTGAAAGATATCAAGCAACTGGTCAAAACTAATGCAGTACAAGCTGTTTAGCTGCCTCATAGAATACGCTGTCTCAAACAGGAGAGCTCCTCTTTGTGCAATCTCCCGAAATCCTTCCCGTCCACGCTGAATAGTCTGTGATGTGGAGTTGAGCCTTGATTTCCTAGGAAAAATAAGACACATTCACAGTAAACCAAAGAATGACAATCTAATGTGTATTTTCTGATCACTTGTTAAGGAAATGAAACTCCAACATATTTAAAGATGTCATTTGAACTTTGTAAGGAATAAACATATACAGTAGTTACAATACTGATGGCTATAATTGGGTTGCCACTCATGACCTGCAATTCAACTCAAGATGAAGTGATACCACTGGCCACTCCTGCACAGGTAGATAGTTAACCCCCACACACTTACTTGTGCTATATTGGGTAATCAGTGTTTTATGAAATGAACTATTTATGGATTGAGATTTAGTACCTTTAAATTGTCATTTGCTCCCTTATATGGAATAGTGTTAAAGGTTAAAATAAGCAGTAGGTGTATGTGTATTCAATACTTGAAGTGTTATTACCTTTTCAAGGAATCCCAGAAGATTTAAGAAGCAAGATCTCCCCTTATCACATCCATACTATTCCATATCTAATGGAAGTAGCGTTCCTGTATTGTTTTGGATAATCTTGATTATAACTCTCTTGCTGAGACAAAACAGTGGTCAGGCTATTGTGTGTAAAGGTGTTTGTCTGATGTGGTCCTCCCACTGGAAACTGGTATAGCTTACTGACATAGGTAAGGACATAAGCACACGCAGCATTTTGTTTAATGAAAATGGCTGTGGTTTCATTTAATTTTCTTTGATTCTGCAACTTGAGAATTAATTTCACTTCTAGAAGCAGTTATCACATCTGTAGTTCGGTAAGGGGTGTTTCTCATTTCTATAGCACTCTGACATATTCATCTGCTCATTTTGCAGTTTGAACACAAGTCTTTTTACAATCACATTTGTTATGTCTTGAGCCTGGACGATTACATCATTGCTTATTGATAACGTTATATTTGATATTTTTCATTTTCATTTTCGAATGCAATTAAAAATACATTATTATTACTTTCAGCCTTTGAAACCAGGTTATAATCATCAGTACAGAAAATTTGGTAAGAAAAGTGATTAGTTTAGTTAACTGAGACTTGTTTTTATGACTAGGGTAAGTTTTCAAAGCTAAATAGTCTCTCTCTCTCTCTTTCTGTTTGTATGTCTTTTTATACACCATTAATTTTGTGAGTCTACCAAAGAGTTTTTTTAGCTCAAATAATTTGTATATTTGTATCTTGGAATGCAGAACTTATTAACACTATAGAACTCAATGACAATTCCTTAAAAAGACTTACATTGGTCAATGAAATTAGTACCTCAGTCTATTTTTGTAGGCATGCCATTTAAAGTATCATGGTTTCCACTGGAAAAATATAGAAAATATATTTATTTATGATGAAGTCTAATCTAATTCTTAGCTATGTTAATTCAGGAGGGTATAAACTCTAGCTGGTTAAGATCTCACTGCATGCTAACAAGCACTGAATTCCCTGTCTATGACCGAATGACCTCAGCCACTGACTAAACAATGGAGACACTGTGTTTGCCAATAAAATATCCGAGGTATCAGCATCCAAAGATAAATTTCATACTAATTATAATAAATTAATTTGACTCAGCCAATTAATATTTGGACATATTTGTTTGATGTCCAGCAGTGTACCCAGTCTATATTTGGGTTGGTGAAATCCTCATTAATGATTTTTTTTTATTTTACTTTTTATGTCAGGAGTTTAATCAGTAAATCCTGAAGCTCTAGAGAGGACATAGTGTACAGTATTTTTTTTTCCAACAGGATAGTCAATACAACAGATATCAACCATTGTCCAGGCAATTTCTTCACTACTGTTTTAAGTGGATTTCCACAAAGATTGAAATACTATTTGTCATCTGTCATATTGGATGTGAGTTAGTGACATGCATATTGACTCTTGAAACTATGTTTAATTTGTGCTCTGAATGAAAGTCTGAGTTGAGCAATTGCTGTCCTCAGAGCAGTTATAATTTAATTGACAACAGGGATATTATATATTAAATTTGAGATTATATTCTCTCTACTCTGAAGTATACTGATCACAGAGTTAATGTGTTTGAATTTATGTTTTCTTGCCTGCATTGCACATCAAACTGTGACAACTTTCAATATCCCATCTTGTATTTTTGATTGGGAGCCATTTTAGTAATGGTACTTTTTGTCTATGAATTTGAGGATGTCTAAAAAGAACACTATGTAGATGGAAATGTTCTGGCTAATCCATGTATTTAGTTGGATACAGATCTCAATCCAGGCTAACTAGCACTGAATTCCATGTCTATGACTATATGTCTTTAGCCTCTGACTAAACACTAATATCTTGTAATAACATTCAGCTGTCATTTGAGATGGTGGCAGGATTTTGCTAAGCAGATTTGTTTCCCTGTATTTGGTAGGATGATCAATAATCCCATCATATCCCATTGCATATCCATAACGAATAACCTTCTTAGATTGTTTACTTCAACATGACAAATGACCATATAATATTTAGCCTAAAAGCTTTTTATGTTAGCTCAGCTGACCTAATTTAGGTGCCAGAGAAGCACAAGCTCCTTATAAAGTCAAGTGAAGTATGTGTCTGTTTATGATGATTTCAGGGATTCAGAAAGATCCCCAGTACCTTTTTAATGGCTGTGGAAAAAAGGCTCTGTTTCTGCAATGTTATTTTGTAGTTCAGAGAAAGGAAAGGCCTCATTACCTGCTAACTTTCATGTCTCTGAATTGCCGTTAATTACTGCGAATGCAGATCAGTACTTTCCTGTAGTAATTAGCACTAGTGGCCCATGCATCACTGTTGCACAGATACCGTCCACATTCACTCTGCTTCACACACATAAACACAGTGAAACAGACATACCATATACCCTAAACCTGTCCCTGTGTTGTCAGTCTGTCCCTGATGTCTCCTTTTTCCTATTGCCATAAATCAAGGAAGATTGTAGTCAGTTATTAATACCAGACATTAGAGTTTCAGACTTTGTATAATTCAATAAATGCATGCAAATGCAAAAACTGTTATTCTAGTGACTTTCTAAGTTTGTAAGAGGAATAATTTAAATCCGACCCTGATTGTGTGTCTTTGTACCATTATAACTTTTTGGCATTGTCTGCATTTCTTGCACTATGAGGTTACGAGGTATGTTTAAATGGTTCTTGAATAATACCTGACACCCTCATTACATAGCTAAAAAATCCTTGGTGCACCAGTTTATCAGTTATCACACTGGATTAATGCAATTGCTTCTTGTGTCGATTACAGGGTTTAAATATGTTTTCCATCTCTAGTGTAATTTACATTATTTTTCTAGTTTTACATGCTATTCTCATTACCCCAGTGTCTAACGGCAGCACAGAGAACTAATATCCTTACTGGGAGGTGGACAGGTGCAAGCTTTGGATCATTGTTAGTGCCTTTAATGCATACTGTATAGATTGTGGCCCCCTGACCAACACTGCCTTTCTAGTTGTATTTTAAGCATCATTTTAACATCTTATTAAAGTTATCTTGGTCTCTAGTGTTCTCCCTGACTCATGTCTTTAAGTGCCCTTAAGGCACAATGTTATGTGCTATGTATTGTCCCTGGTGGCTAGTGTTCTTCCACTGACCCTAGGTGCCATCAACACATATGATGAAAGAATTACCTGTCTGGTGTCTAGTGGTTCTCCTGCCCCTAAATACCATTAAGGCATGATGATCTACAGTTATCTCTTTTGGCTAGTGTTACACTCCAAGCCAATATTGCTGGCTTTGGTGATTGGTCTAGTGTTGTGTGGAAGTATAACAGCCAGCCCAGCTCACACACACACACACACACACACACACACACACACACACACACACACACATTCACACATCTAGATACACACACACACACACACACATCTAGATACACACACACACACACACACACACACACACACACACACACACACACACACACACACACACACACACACACACACACACACACACACACACACACACACACACACACACACACACACACACACACACACACACACACACACACACACACACACACACACACACACACACACACACACACACACACACACACACACACACACACACACACACACACACACACACACACACACACACACACACACACACACACACACACACACACACACACACACACACACACACACACACACACACACACACACACACACACACACACACACACACACACACACACACACACACACACACACACACACACACACACACACACACACACACACACACACACACACACACACCTGCCCTATCCCTGGAGTGAACAAAAGCTTTTGGTCATGTTCATTAACATGAGCAGATAGGAGAGCTCATGCTCATTTATGCAGCCAAGTAATTGTCTGAGTAGCTCAGCTGCATAAATGCCTTGCCACAGGTAGTTCAGGAAAGGGCACATGGCTATTTAGCATATGCCTCTCCCCTGGAATGCCTCATTAGCATCTAACATGGCCATGGGAGCAGCCCACTATGGTGCTGCAAAGCTTTGTGTCTAATCACCATGGTAGAGCTGCTTTTGAATGCGGAAAGGTTACTGTGAGGTATGCACCATGTGTACATGTTGTGGCAACCTTTCTGAATTTGACTCAGTGTTGTTGTTGCTTGCTAACTTTTAAGTCTCATTTGGTTCTTTTTTAACCTCAGATACTTTGTTGTTGTAGGCTTTATCCACTTTTTAGTTATGCTTGATTTGCTGTAGCAGTTGCTCATAGGGTAAGGTTGCTACTGAAAGTTTAGCTTCATTATTCTGGATACACTTATCACAAAAAGGAGTACATTTTTACAGAATGTGGAGCGGTTCTTAAACTGTCTGAAATAATTGCTTTACATTAAGTTTTTGAATATTATCTCATAAAGTGCTTCTATCTAAATAAGATTTGTGCTTTGTTAAACAATTCTGATAAATGTATAGTATTAGTCAAAACCTAATTGCATTTTGCCAAAGGGCCACTGGAGTAGTATGTTTTGTATCTTTAAACAAATCGTGTGTTTTCTGTTTTATTTGCATAATTATTTTGCAAGCCAGCGCTAGGTACTGGTACACATGTATTCTTGCCATTATAGATGATGGTTTACTGACTGGAGTGCTGTTTACTGACTTCACTAATACCTTTATCCTAATTGAGTATTACCTTCTCATTGACTCACTAATTTCTACAGTCTTTTCTCTGGAAACAACACCTGGTTCAAAGGTTATCTTTCTCAAAAATCTCTTAGTCAAATTTGCCCTCCCGCGCTTCTCTGTATTCCAGTTTTCCTCAAAGCTTAGTCTTTGGACCCCTTATCTTCACTGTAATCATCAACTTCCTGTCTTATCCAATCTTTATCTCTCCACAATCATTTTGTGAAATGCTAATTTACTGTTGAAATAAAAACAGATGCTTTCTGGCACATTAGCTAGACATATAACATTCCTCCATCCAAAGTCTGTGTCTCTGTTTCTGGGTAGCATTGTTGTACCTCTCAGTCAGATCACCTATAAAACAAAATGAATGGAATTTTCTTCATCTACAGTCTACTATCCAGACTCCTCACCCTAGAAGCTGTAACACCCATTGACATCCTCAACCAGAATATGGTCTTCCTCTTCTTGCTAATTTCTCCAAGAAAGTCTGCATGACTATGAGATCCTTTCAAATAGAATTTTCTAGTTCATCCTTCTAATTCCAAGGCTTGAGCAACAGCAAACTACCCTCTCCAGAATCAGCTATCTCCTGTAAAAGTATGATCCAATTTTCCTATCCTTACACTAACTTACAAACAAATTCCCGAAGTTCATTCTCTCACACTAACTTGCAATATGTTATAACAAAAGATAACTCTTATTCACACAGCTTACATTCAATTGAGGCAGTCGTGCCACAAAGAGCTGCAGATCCTTTAGTTTCCTCTGTTAATGCCCCCTCTATATTTTCCCATAAAATGTGAGATGCCTTACCTGTAATATTAGCAACAATGATACTCTGCTATGGTTTATGACCAATATTGTTCTCATAGGTTCACAGGCAGTTACTATGTAAGTAGCTGTGGGGGCTGTGGAGGAGTCATACAATCAGTGCACCCCAATCTTAGGTTATTCAATGTACCCCACCCTTAGGATTGTCAATGTACCCCACCCTTAGGTTATTCAATTTACCCCCTTAGTATTGCTAATGTACCCCACCCTTAGGATTGTCAATGTACTCCACTCTTATGTTATTCATTGTGCCCCGACCTTATTATTATCAATGTACCCCACCCTTAGAATTGACAATGTACCCCAATCTTAGGTTATTAAAGGTACCTCACCCTTAGGATTGTCAATGTCACCCCCCCAATTAGTATTGTCAATGTTCCCCCACCCTTAGGATTGTCAATATACCCCACCGTTAGGTTATTCAGTGTACTTCATCCTTAGGTTTGTCAATGTTCCACACCCCTAGTATTGTAGCCCTACCCTTAGGATTGTCAATGTACTCCACTCTAAGGTTATTCAATGTACCTAAGGTACCCCACCCTTAGGTTTTCTGTCTTTCAGCTGTGTTCACTGGGTTTTTTCAAGGATGGCTGCACAGGTTATCCTAAGGGTGACTTTATGAAAACCCTTTCAGCTGTCAAGCGTGACCCTGAAGTATGGTTAGGATATTGTTTTATTTATAATTAGTAGTTCAATGCATTGCATTACAAACTTCTCCCCCTGTTTACTCCTATTTATTTATTGGTGGAGAATAAGGTCTCTGGTGTGAGCATTTAAGGAGTCATTGATATTAAGAAGGTGATCAAATAGGGCAGGGTGTTTCACGGCATGAACGTTTTAGTACATGCTACGAACAGGTTGTCTGAAGAAATCCAAGTACATAGAGGGGACTAATAGTCTATATGGGTAGCTGAGAAATCCTAGTCGTGTGATATTTTCAGTCAAGAATATCTGTGATCTTTCAGGTTGAACAAGATGATTAGAGACCTACATATTCAGTGATGGGATTAATAGGAGATAAGTCAAGGGGGACTGCTGTTTTTCTGTTATAGAGAAAATGCCTTTGGAGATTAGCTGTGATAAGTACAGTGATTTGTAAAGTATAGCAAAGACACCTGGCCAAATGATAGTGTGCTCTCAGCGTAGATGCCTAGGTCTCCGATCATTGCATCAGCTTGAAGGGTATGTCACTGATGGAATTTGAGCCAAGGAATTTCTCTTTCCAAAAGAGAACCACATTTAGTTTGACACAGTGGTCAGTACACCAGGAGAAAGCATAGTCAGTCCCTTGTGTGGGTGCCTCAGTGTCTTTAGAATAGCTGATGACTGCTCACAGTTTGCAATTGTCAGCAAACTTAACTATATGCCTTGAACCTGGTGATGGATATCAAAAGATGGAGGGGACCCAATAATGAACACTATAGGTTACCACTAGTAATAGTCTTACATTTGGAAGATACACCAGCTGTTTTATTGTATCAGGTCTTCCTTATAACCTACTGACCGGGAGACAGATAAGGATTTTTGCTGAGTTGTGTTGGCTTATCAATTATGCCAAGGGGGGATTGTGTAAAATTCTTTAGCCAGTCAAGATAGACAGGACATATGAAATGGCAGTTCTCCATGACTTTGGTGACCTTTTTGAAGAAGCTAAGCAGGTTTTTTGACAAGGATGAATTAATTAGGATATAGGTCCAGGAGGCTGCTTAATTATAGGTTAGTGAATTCAGGTATTCACTCTGTAGCCATACATATAATACTTGCAAGGCCAGCGGGGTCTGTAGTTGCCTGGATTGGTGATGGGGTCACCCTTATGTAGTGGCATCATGGTGGCAATTTTTCAAGCATCATGTGTATACCCTATACAGATGCTGAGATTAAAAAAGTAAGGCAAGGGTTGGACGTGCTGTATTTGGTACTAATAAAAAGGCTGGTTGCTATGTTACAGAATCTATGTATGTAGTATTCTTAGTTTTGGATAGGGTCAACAGGACTTGATCAAGAGTTCTTTTGGGGATGGCCAAATGATAGTGTGCTCTCAGCGTAGATGCCCTAAGTGGGGAATGGGGGGATTACAAGTTGGGTAAGAGATGTGGATGTGAAGCCAGAGCTATGTTATCCATTAGGATATAGGGTACTGACTCAGGATCAGGGTATCTGGTGTTGTTATAAATACGCTGGGAAAACAGCTGAATATTACTTCTAAATTTCCTAATAAAGTTGAAGAAGATTTTTTAGAGGACGTTACAACCTTAGGTTTATATTCATCCTTATACTTTTTAATGATATAAGTGAGGTTCTTGCTGCCTATCTCAACACTTTTTTGTGGTGTACAGAAACCGCCTCATTATAGATGGCAAGCAGTTGCTTCCTTTTATTGCACAATTTGTAAATGTGACAGTTTCATGATAAGGACCTGTTCTTAATTTGTTCCCTGTATGTGAAATAGGAATGGCCTTCTTGACATAACTGTTTATGTAAATGCAGAAGTTAGTGGTGAAAGTGTCAGATATGGCAAGGGGGGTGTTGACAAGAGGAAGATTAATTCGGAAGTTTTCTAAGTTGCCTGAGAGCAGTAAAGATTTGCTTTGTTGAAATCTCTAAGGACTGTTGATTTTTTATGAGAAATGCCTCAGCTTATAAAGAAGAAGAAGAAGAAGACTGATTTGTGGTCTGACTTAGCTAGGGAGATGGAGATGCAAGATGGAGTGCAGGCATGGCTTCATCTGTTGGCAAGGGCAAGGACACTGGAGACTCTAATGGGAGGGTAGACAGTCTGCAAAGGCAGATCGTGTTGATGAAATCTAGGACATTAAGAGCATATTTATTACTAATCATAGAGGTTTTCCATTTCATGGTTTGGTAGCTAAAGTTGCTGAGGTGAATGGTATTAGCTTGGATAGATATCTTACCTAGTACATTTAGCTAATTATCATGACCAGTATCAGGTATGAAGGGGGGGGGGTAGAGAATCCATATGTTTGTAAGCTTTAGGTTGGGGTTATGGGGGATTTTTAATAAAGAAAGACACTCATCCATGACTTCCATGACCCAGAGACTCCCTATGCTGTGGAACAAAATGGCCTTGTTCAAGAGGAATCTTGACCAATGGATGGGAGGCACAGCAAAATAATAGGCATAGTTTTAACCTATGAACCTGAAAGAGGGATAATCACTAAATGAGGGTTTAGAGGGATTGCTATCAACCTGCTGAAACCAAGCTTGAGTAATTTTATAGATAAGAAAGTACTCAAGAGTTAGTTCAGAAATATTTTTGTTTAGACTCCTGGCATTGAGCAGTACTACCTTAATATAGCCTTTATTAGAATTTGTTATGCTGGGATATCGAGAAGAAGGACTGCTTAGAAAGGCACTATGGAGGCAACAAACATTTTGCCAAGTAGATGAAAGCAATACTGAAAAAGGTACTTAGATTCATTGTTTAGTACTGGCACTGCATAAAGAGGGTGCTGCATTCCTAAATGTACAGTCCTTCTGATGATACTTTAAAAGAAAGTCCCATCTGATTGTGTTGCTGGTAGCTCAGGTGGATGTAAAAGGTCCCATGACGTTTATGAAAATGAATGTAAGTACTTTATTGTAACAGTAGAGGTGTCTGATTGTAAAAAAATCAAAATCTGAGTTCCAGCATATATACAAAGATTACAACACATAAATATAGTTACTACTTTAACATTCTTACAAGCATTTGTTGTACAACTTCATAATGCTCCTCCCATCATGCCATATTTTATTATAAAACACTTTGTTACATCTTCTGTTCCACTCTTTCACACGATTATAGCCACAAGTGTTATCGTGTTTACGTATTTGTTTTTCAGACGGAAGATAATATGGACATAAATATTTCACACGTCATTTTAACCAAATAAACTATGTATGTCTGCAATAATATCCCACGTCATTCTGTTGCATTCAAAGAACACATGCTGCAATGGCTCTTCCACTGAAAATTCTAAATCAAAACATCTTTCATCGGATACTCATTTTCACATCAATGGAAAGTTTTATGTTTGACAGCCACCACAAAGTAATTCCACACAACATATTCTTTTCTGAACCTTTTGTTCCTTTAAAGAATGTTCCTTCTTAATCCATCATCTGATTTTTCCCCAGCTGTGAACAAAACAGAATTTGTCCAAAATATTTTTAAACCACATCTTTCTAGTTCCATAAAATCACACGCACTAAACGGGCCACATCAGGTAACTCCTGTATTCACTTACTCACTTACCACTTACCACACCCAGAGATGCTGTTAAGCAGAAATAACAAAAGGGAGCATCTCCAAGTCGGTGCTAACATCAGTCTCAGCCTTTGTCTCTAGTTCTTTAATGTTGGAAAATAATCCTCTTTTCAATACTTAGGTTCATCGATACTTAAATCTCAGAAGTCCAAAACAAAGTAAATGCAGAAGAGCTAAATCTTTGAGAGATGCAAAGGCCAAGTACACTGGATTGAAATGTAAGGAGGGAAGATGGTAGCAGAAGTTCTGAGTGCTAGTGCATAAGTTGCAAGTATTCCTAAACAAACCGCAGCAATGTTTCATTCATCCTTTGAAAAATGATAGTAAGTGAGGCAGAGGAGAGAAGTGGAAGATGAATGGCTTTCATATGTAGGTGAGTGGAGGTAACTTGCATTGCAGAAGATGATAACTTAGATATAGACATTGCTTTAGAGGACATACAGAGAGACATGAGTATCAGATAGGGAAAAGTTGAATGGCCAGATGTTTTTCTTATCATGTTCTATAAATGGAGTGGGTTAGGTCTGGCTCAAAAACTGGTGGAGGTCTTTCGTCATATATAAAATTTTGTGAAGGTCATTCCATTGATGATAAGCTATTATTTTCTTTGTCACACCTATGGGATATAGGACATTTTAGGTCCAGCTCAATGATTAATAAAAATGTCAAAATGTTTACTAAATCACTTAGATCAGATCCTTCTGAGGATAACTACACTGCTTTTGGGTTCAGGTCATAGCTGAAAATGGTCTTTGGAACAGCCCACCTACCTGAAAAATAAATCAAATCAATCAATCAATCAATCAATCAATCAATCAATCAACCAACCAATAAATACTTTAAGAGGGCCAGAGTGGCTTCAGCAAAGCTAGGCAAAATTGTGAAAGTTGATGGTCTTTTGTTCCATTTCTCAAAGGTAGTGCCACAGAAAACACAAATGCAGGAATAGCCTTTTTTTAAGAATTATAATGTGTTCTTGAATTTTTGTGTTCAGATGAAATAAAAAAACAAACTGACATAACCTAACCCTGCAACACAGAAACAAATTTATTTATTGATCATTTGTTGATGGATTAGTCCAACTTGGTTAGTGGTATCTTTTTAGGGAGACCTTATGTGGTATTTCTGCTACTATGGGAAATTTTGACAAGGCCTTGAGGAATTTACCCTACTCTTTTCAATAAGTGCTGAGATATTTTATATCCACCTGATCTACCACCAACTCAAGCAGGTAGGACATTAGTTTAACATCTCATTCGGAAAGATGACACACTTAGGTGTGTTGGACTATAGTGTCAGCAATCCATTCACCTGACATGGGAATAGAACCACACTGTTCTGGTCTTCCAGCACCAAATGTGAGTGTGCTTCCTGATGTACCACTGACAATAATTCAAGCAAGCATTTGAGGTACTAGGTGTTTGTTGCCATGCAGTGGCCATTACTTTTTCTGTCCTGAAAAGAGAAGGCTCAGGGGAAGGGCTGTTATTTTGGTTACCAACTATGTATGGTACACTCACATTTGACCTTTTAATCAATGGAGAGTTCTCAGAAGATGCTCTCCTTTAACAGACCCGTAGGTAGGGGAGGCCCTGGTCCCTGGGATCATTTGTAGCGATTATCGAACAACTAGTCCAGAAAGTCTAAAGTTGTTTATAGGAATGAGAAATCAAAAACAGAGGAAAATACTTTCTTAGACGTTTTCATGGTAAACATTTGAAATGTTGGGACTTGCTAAAGTGAGTCATGAAATACAGAAACTGAATGGCCGACATAACAGACTTGCAGATAGTAAGTCCTAGATGGCTATTTCTCAGAATATTCCCTTTTCCCCAGGTATGTTGATCTCGCAGATGGTATATAAAAGTTCAGGGGTGTGGGGGGCTTGCTCTCTTGCTAAAAAGAAGTTTAAAGGAGACGAGCTATTTTCGAGACTCGCTCTTCTCCTGTAGTTTCTGTCCTTTTTTTTCCTGGCTTGTCGGCGCTCAGTATTTTGAGTGCTGAAATTTCAATAGGGAGCCCTTTTCACAGATAACTATATTCTGAAATTATCAGCAGTATTTCACAGGAGGTTATAAATGGGCTTTGAGAGTCTGAGCGTGTTTCACGTTTTTCATGTAGTTGTGGTAAAGCAGTTTTACTATGTTCTTAAAGACAAAATTGACGTCCCCAAACAGACCAAGATGTAAAGATCACATTTAAGAAGATGGCAATAGGATTCTGTTGAACTCAGAACTAAAACAAAACCTGTGTATGGTTTAAGTGTTTGAGTCCTGGTTGCTGACACACCACAGTCTTGCAGACAGGTATTCATGTATATGTCAGTTTGCATGGGATGATGTTTAGACTCGGCTTTAGTTCAGTTAAGGTTAGTGTGGTAGCTCTGGGGCGGGCTTGGCACTGACACTAAGACACTCATTGGAGTTCAAACAATTTAAGTGTGGCAGCTGTGGGCAGGGAGTAGGAGTGAGTGGGAGGTTAAAGGTTAGGAATATAGGACAATGGGGAAATTTATAGTTAGGGTTAGTGAGTGGAGTTTATGATAGGATTTACGGAATCACTGGGAGTTTTAGGGTTAGGGTCACTAAGCAGGGTTTGGAAATTGGTTGAAGGAATGACAAAAGTTTTAGATTTAGAGAGTGACTTACTCAAAGTCACTGGATCCCTATCAGATGACTGAAGTTTCAAAACTTCGAAATTCATATGGTAGGGACAATGTGATCAAAGTTGTGAAACTTTGAGCTTTTTGAATGGGGATCACGGTACAGTGTGGATTGGAAAATTTACCCTTTTCCTCACTGTAGTGTGAACTTGGAGTTGGTATATTTAATTTGTAGGGGGTGTGGGGGTGCAGGGGCTTGTTCCCCCCTGCAAAAACATAAAAAAAAGAAACTTTTTGTTTTTATTATTTTTTTTAATGTTCGAATTTCCAAAAATTCGATGATATGGTCCTGACCATATGATTTTAGAATTTTCAGAACTTCGATCATCTGCTAAGGATCCAAGTCACTGCAAAAACTTGTGGTCTCTACATATCTGAATTACCTATACCTACATATATCACACAGCACAGATACCATTGTGAAATGGTATTCTGGGATTTTATAACTACTCCAGGAACCAGTCCATATGCATGTAACTACTCATGAATGAGATAATGACGATGTTCATTCTTGGTACCAAAATAATGGCTGTGCTGCTTTTACTGGTGCTAGCAATATAACAGATGACACATAAAGAAGTGCATGCTTACAGCTGCAGTCAAGTCTAGCAAGTCCGAGATTAAAAGGAGGTAAACAGCATTTCCGTGATCATTAAAAGCTACCATCCACATTAAGTCCCATATGCTCAGAATAATCAAGTTTTAGCAGTATGAGCAACTAAGAGCATCATGGAAAATGAATGCCCATATATGGGCTGCATATATAAACACATAAAAGAAGGAAGCTGTGAAAATGTAAAAAAAGAAAAATCTCATGCAATAAATGTAGAACGTACGTGTCATGGGCTTCGTCATACTGCTGCTTTAGGTCATTCAGTTTCTTACTGACAGCAAGACTATTCAGGAGGGACGTGTCACTGCCAAGTGTGTTGACCAAGCTTTTCTCCAATGTGGTGAGCTCTTGCAGATTTTCCATGCATTCCTTCATGCAAAATAAAAAAAAGAAACTGTGAGACATGTAATGACAGCAGAACATAAACAGTATTCCTCATGTTTTATTAAACCTTGGGCATGTTGTTCTTACAGGCTTCTAAATAATATTGTCCACCCATTGTCTGTAGGTTGTTACCACCAAGTTTAACTAATAATCTTCCTACCTTCCTGCAGCAATTATTTGTGCCTCATGAGTCATTTTATTGAAGTTAGGAACAAGTAAATTAGGAATACCATACATTCCATACTTGCACCACAGGTACCATGCAAACCTTAGATGCAACAGTTAGGCAAGTTATTATCAAATTTCACACAATAAAGACATGTAATATCTTTCTGACTTGATCTTCATGGGGCATAGTGAACCTATGCAATTCTTAAAAGACAGCATGTTAAGCAGGATTTCACTGTCCATACATCGTCATATATACAGTTCTTAACGTGTTACATTTAGGGACAGGACTTCCAAACACTTCAGTGAGACTGGGTTTGGCAGTATTGATGATGTCTGAGTTTTCATACATTTAAACAAGAGGTGGCATTATGATCTGGGGCATCTCCTTTTTATATACCAACATGGTGAGTGGTGTTAAGCCTTAGCTTGTTCAAGATACACTGCATGTTCACTATTTATAGCCACTGTAACCCTTTCAAGGAAATTTACCTGAGTAAATAAACGTGATCTTCCCTTCACAAAATCAAATTGTTGGGGTAGGGGGCTAATTCTAACAAGATTCTTGAGATCACATTTTTATGAGATCAGTTATAATACATTCCATGGCTTTGCAGATGATGTTTGTAAGACTGATAAGTCTTTAATTACCTGGGTTGCTTGTAAGACCACCCTTATTGGGGACAAAACAAGATGCCAGACTTAAGTTAAACAGTTTGAGGAGTGTGTCTGTAAGGACGTATTTCACACTGAATTAAGCAACCAGGTATATTATCCCAAGGGGAAAGTATTTTTTGGTCTTTCTTAGCACTTTCACTAAGTGATCTTTAGTTACCTAATAAGGCAGCAATCAGTGAAATGGCAAATCTCCGACTCACCATATATCCAACATTACCAGCATTCCCCAAAGCTCAATCCTTGGATCCCTTCTCTTTAACATTTTTTTAGCAATAATCTTACCTGTTCTTGTCAAGGTTCCCTAATTCAATATGCAGATCATCTGCTCTTCAAACGGTCCGTCTCACCTTCAATATTTAAGACAGGAAACTTTTACTTCTATTGAGATTTGGCTTTCTAATGCCCAGCTTTTACTTAAAACTAAGAAAATTAAGCTTCCACTTTTTTACTCCACAAATGTATGACCCATACAAAAACAAGTTCAAGATCCATTTCCTAAACAAAGCAGAAAATGAAGTAGTCCCTTACACCAAACTATTAGGTATGACAATAGATGATAATCTCAGAATTGCTAACAATGTACAGAATAATGTAAAAAAAAGCGGCAGAAACTCTGAATGTTCTACAGACAAAGGATTTCTGAATCATCATCATCATCATCAGACCCCTTTTTCTAATTTTTTGTACATGGTGTTGGGGTATTGTGTTAACTGTCACCAACTCTCTCAATTCTGTGCCACTCTTCTGCCTTCAACGCTCATGCCTGACTGTCACAGATCTTCTTTCACACAATCCATCCACCTCTTTGCTGGATGTCCTCCCTTCCTCTTACCTTCTTCCTGTCTGTCCCAAATCTTCCTCACCAGATTGTCTTCTGCTTTTCTACACGTGTTCAGACCACCATAATCTCTTCTCTTTGATCTTTTCTGCAATTGGCGCTACTTTGGCTTCTGCTCTTATGTCCTCATTTCTTCGTCTGTCCCACAGTGTGCATCCTATCACCCTTCTCAGGCACTTCATTTCCATCACCTCTAGCTTCTTCAGCTGTTCTGCCTTTACTGCCCAGGTTTCTGTACCATACAGTAGTACTGGTCACACCACTGTCTTGTACACCTTACTTTTCAGCTTCTATGGCATTCTTCTGTCATAGACTACCCCTGATACTCTATGCCAGTTGGCTGGAGCCCCTCTGACTCTAGCTTTGACCTCTTCTATCAGATGTCCCTTCTCCTCAATTACCCTTCCCAGATACTTGAAGCTGTTTCCCTGTTCCACTTTCTTCCCTTCTATCTCTTTTCTCAGCTTCTTCTGATTTCCCCAATTTGCTGCCATTATCACTGTCTTAACTGTACTTAGTTTCATCCCATGTGCTTTCAGTTTTGCATTCCGTTCTCCTATCCTTTGCTGAAGTTCTAGCTCAGAGCCAGCCTGTAATGCCAAATCATCTGCATACAGCAACTTTATTGATCTGTCCCCTCTGACCTGTTTGCTAATGTAGTCCATCACCAGTGAACAGCAGTGGCGTCAGACATGAACCATTGTGTAAACCCACTCCCACTGGGAACTCCTCTGTGAACAAAAGCACCAAGCCAAACTGATCCAAAGCAGGAGGCTTTATTATTCACATGATAAGCACACAGGCAGGAACAATACATAAACGCTCCCAAATCTTTGCGTTTTCATAAAAATCTTCATCAGATGCAAACCCATTCATGTGTTTAGTGAATACATATATATAGTCACATCATTTTAAGGTATCCAATGGCTAAACAGCACTAATCAAATATTAAAATTCAGCTATACAATTATTCCACACTATAGCCATCCTACTAAGCAAACCACCTTATTAAAAGCCAAATAACCATATAACCATAAATAGAATCTCATTTTAGTATTGTAAGAAACAAATTAAACAGACTAAAATCAATTTTGTTAAAAATCACTAATAAAATACAGTTCATTACATCTTCCATAAAGTTCAATGGCAATAGCACCATCTTGTGGGTAACATCAGTAATTGCATGCATCAGCTTAGAAACAAAAAAAATCCATAGGTTCATAGGTATGTACAAGGCTAATGGCCCTGGAGCCTTAACAAGCCTAGCCCATAGAATTGCCCTAGCTTTGTGCCGCCCAACTTTAGTTCCCAGTGCCTCTATCGAGTAGAGCCAATGGAGTGATCCCCGAGGTGAATTTTCTATTTCCCATCCACTCATCAAGATTTCTCTTGAAGAGGGCCAGTGAGGTACTCTGCTTGACATGTATGGGAAGTCTATTCCATAGCATGGACAGTCTCTGGGTTATGAACCTGTCCCTCCAGCATGATCTGTTGATTGTGGTA
The DNA here is from genome assembly GCF_019279795.1 of Protopterus annectens. Lineage (NCBI taxonomy): Eukaryota > Metazoa > Chordata > Ceratodontiformes > Protopteridae > Protopterus > Protopterus annectens. Next base: position 120,489,299 of record NC_056726.1, on the reverse strand, counting down.
ATGAGGATGAGGTCTCTGGAGCATGTGGTGTGGAGGGATTGGGATTTCTTTAGATGTAGCATTTCTAACAGAGCTGGGTCAGACATGGCTTTGTAAGTCAAGCAGAGATCACCTCTTAGTAGGTGATATGAGACAGAGAAAAGCTGGAGTTTTTTGAGTCTGTCCATGTAGGACATGTGTTTAAGGCCTAGGATCCTCTTTGTGAGGTACTTTTGTGGCCTCTCTAGCTGTTGCAGGTGTCTGATGAGGTACATGCCAAATGGAGCAATGTACTCGATGACTGACCTAATGAGAGAAGAGTAGAGGGAGACAATGACTTCTTTCTTCCTGGATACAAAACCCTTAGTAATGAGATGTGCCACACAGAAGGACTTTCTGACCACAGTGGCAATGTGGTGGTCGAAGGAGAGGTTACTGTCAACCTGTGTCCCCAGATCTCTTATAATGCCTTCAGTGTTTAGTGGACTACCATTGATGTGGTAATTTGTGGGAATTGAGTTTTTCCCAAAGGGGATGACTACTCATTTTTTGGCATTGAGCTTAAGGCCATGGCTTTGACACCAGTCATTTGTCTCAGTGAGGCCTCTCTGAAGAATGTCTGCATCACTTGGGGAGTTAATAATGGCTTCCAGCTTGCAACTGTCTGCGAACTTGGTTAGCCAGAGTCCCCCCGTGTTGGCCTGGACTTCTGACAAGTAGATGCCAAGCAGAAAAGGACCCAGGACTGATCCATGTGGGACTCCACTAATAATTGGTCAGCAGTCTGACTTGGAGTCTGCTACTTTTACACTGTGGGATCTATCTGTGAGCCAATTTGCAACCTATCTAGTGATATAGGGGTTGATGCCTAGTTTGGTGAGTCTATCTATAATTCTTGAGTGGGGAATGGTATCAAAGGCCTTAGATTGAGGTAGGCTGTATGGACCACCTTGCCCTTATCCACATCTCTGGTGACTGACTCAAAGAAGTCCACCAGGTTGAGGAGGCATGATCTGCCCTTCACAAAACAAACTGCATTGGGTCCAGAGTTTGGAGATTCCCTATATCTTTATTTATTAGGTCCATGATGATGTGCTCCATAGCCTTACATATCAGATTCATCAGGCTGATGGGGCAATAGTTCCCAGGGTCTGTAATCACTCCCCCTTTATGGAGAGGGATGACTGTAGCAGTGTGCCATTTGGAATGGACAAAGCCTAGGGTGAGGTTGTGATTGAACAGGGCACACAAGTGTGGTGCCAGTTCACTTTGTAGCTCATGTAGAACACAGTCAGGGATGTTATCTGGTCCTAATGAAGCTGTATTCTTGGCTTTGGACAATGCAGCCTTAACCTGTGCAGCGATAATGCTGGGTGCCTGGCATTTTTCTGGTATTGAGATTGGTCCTTTAGAGGGGGAGAGAGGGGTAAAGTTGGCACTGAATCTGTCGGCCAGTATGTTGGCAATATCTGTTAGCTCAGTATAGGAGGTACCATTGTGCAGGAACTCGGAGCAAATCTAGGTATTGCTGTGGAGATTCTTGAAATAGCTATTCTGCCTTCATAGGTAGCTTTAGAGGATTTTATGAGGGATCTCAGATTTTTGTTGAGGCTAACTAGGGAGTTTTTCCAGTCTTGGGACTTCACCTTTTTCTGCAACAATTTCTTTCTTCTGTTGTAGAGTTTGTTAATGGCAGGGGACCACCAGATTGGCTTCCTTTTTTTGGAGGAGAGCATCTTGGTTCTGTTGGGTATGGCTAGTTCCATGCATTTATGTACATGTTCGTACAGTGCCTTAGTGTTTGATTTGGCAGTCATGCAACTATTCTCTGTTAGATATTATGAATACAAAGCTGAAATTAATTCTGTTGTAAATATGCTGAAAGAAAAAGTTTGCTTGAATATATGTATAGAGTTTACAATGTGCATTCATACTATATGTATAACAGACAGGCTTCTCTTCACAGCATCAGAAAATGCGCAATACTGGAAAACAAGCATTACATGATTTTCTCATGTTTGTAGAACAAATATCTATTAACAGAGATCCTTTTTTATAAATTCATGATGTTTTTCCAGTAGGAAGAGCTTATACAGATGTTTCCTTTCAAAATGGCATCTTCACATCAGCAAAAGTGCTTAAATCACAAAAGGACAATAGAAAAGTCTAAAAACAGACATTATGCTAACCCTAACTCCTTCCAAGACGACACACATCACCTACCTGCACCCTAACCCCCCCTCACTTAACAACCCCACCCCCCCCCAAGCTCCGGACACTACGCACACTTCACCTACCTGCACCCTAACCCTAACTCACTTAACCCACCCCTAGCCCAAGCTCCGACACTAACGCACACATCACCTACCTGCACCCTAACCCTAACTCACTTAATCCGTCCCTAAACTACAGTCCCTCACTAGCACACACTTACCCATACCTCCGACACGAACACTCACTCTCCTTTCCCACTCCCTAACCCGACTTCCCACAATCTCGAGCACTTACCTGCACATTCCCTTGGTCTTTCCGCTGTCGGCAAATCACCCTGTCGGTACACTTACCTGTCGGTCATCTGGACTTCCCACATAAGGCCAGAAAACATACCAAGAGGAAATGTGTGCGTGACTAGCTCTGTATATAGCTATTGTAGTAATTCAGTTATGTGAGAGAAGGACAGAGAGAGGTATTTTGTAGAAGTCATCATTCATATCTGTAATGAAGGAAAACTTTGTAAATATATGCTACAAATCTGACAGACTATGTGTGGTTTGTTATAAAATAAGTTATCTGTAACTGTGCTTATAGCTGCAAAATATATTTCTTTATCAGTGTGCAATTTGAAAGGCTTGGTGCTTTAAACAGACTACAGATGGAGTCATGCACAGCTGTGTGTCTCTGATTCAGCAGTAAACAGCACAGCGTGTCTTAAGAAGATATATAATTTTTCATTCTCCATTTGCATGGGTGCCGTGAAGTTAGCCACCTCGGTTTTTAGGAGTCCAAAGTTAGCTGTGGAGAAGTTTTTCATGGTGATTATTTTTGCAGTGGTGTGGGTGGGATGTGGATTTCCATGTTGGTTAGTTTGTGGTTAGATCTAGCCAGGGAGGAATTGACTACTGGTGTAGAGCAATGATCCTCCATGTTGGTAATAACCAGGTCAAGGATGTTGCACCCTCTAGTGGGGATAAGAATGAGCTGGTCCAGGAATGAATTCCAGGAAACATTGAGTTAGTGGCGGGATAGTTAGTCACCCAGTATGAGGGTGTTGGGTTGCACCCTAATATTTTCCAGTGTGCTTAGGAACGTGGACAGATATTCCTGGGACATGGTTGGGGACCTATAGCAGGCTGTGGCCTGAATCACTGTCTTGCCCAATGTTAGTTGTACCTGAAGTATCTCTGATGCATTATGCTGTGCTGCTAGTCTGGAGGTGTGCATATCCTTAATGAATATATGGAGACACCACCGCCTTTGGAGCTTTGGTCCAAGTTCTGGGGCCTAAACTTTCTGCTGCTTTAAACCAGGTCTCCATTACAGCACAGATGTCGATTTTCTCCATTTTGAGGAGGGCTTTGGGCAAGTACATCTTGAGATTTAAACTCCTAGCATTGAGAAGCATGACCCTCAGATTGCATTTATTTATAGCTGTTATGGTGGTACTTTGGTCTTTGGAACACTGCCTAAAAAAAGGCAGTATAGGGTTGGCAAGAGCCTTAGCCAGTATCCGGAAACCCAGGGGTGACAGATGCAGGCCATCTCTGGCAAAGCATCGAGGTCTGTCAATCATGTCCCCCCAAGCAGACAGATACTGGATCCCCTTAGAATGACACCAGAAACTTAGCCAATTATTAAAGTCAATAATTTCCTGCTTGTACTATGGTATCATTCTGGGCAATGGTAGGATGCTGCTCAGGGCTTGGGTCATACCCACCTGGGCTACATAATCCCAAGAGCTCCTCCATGTCTGTTTTCATGTAGTCCAGGGAGGTATATCTCAGGTCATTCACACCCACATGGACAATGACAAAGTCATACTTGTACTTTTTGTGGCAGGACCTGAGTGCGTGTGTTATATGTCGGATCCTGGCACCCGACAGACAGCTGATTGTTATTGTCTCTTTACTGAGCCTAGTGAGTGGGACATCAGTGTGCCTCACTATTGAATCTCCTATGATTAGTGTATTGGGCATGCTGTTTTGCCTTAGAGGTTTAGATTGAGGGGCACACTGTGTAGGTGAGCTATGTGTCTTTGGATTTATGCTGTGTTGTGTTGGTCAGGTGCGTTTCTGCCTTGGAGGTCTCTGCTGTTTGGGTAGGTTTCTATTGAGAGCCTCTGAGAAGGTGGATGCGTGGTTTGTTTTGTTATGTGAGGACTGTGGCGGTGGGTGTTCTGGAGGGCTATGTGTTGAATGTGGTGTGGTGCAAGTGTTGACCATCTTCTCTTGATCGGCTATTCCGGTCTTGGCTGGAGAGTGCATGGCTTCCAATTTGGATATATAGGTGCATCTCTCGCAAGTCTGAGTGTTGGGAGGTAAGAGGAGAGGGTTGTCTGTGTACATGAGGTAGTTGCTACACTGCCTCAAAATGCCCAAGTTCATCAGGTTAATAGGAGAAAGTACAGGGAAATTACCTTTAGAGATGCCTGGAGGGATGGGCATTATTAATAAGTACTGGAGCTTTTTTCTTATAGGACGTTTAGTGCTGGTAGCAGTTGTGTGCTAAAATAATTGCTACAAGAAGCCTGACAAAGTGCTGGCCAAATATGCTAGATAAAGTGCTTGAGAGAAGAGAACAAACAAGATCTAAGGGAAAAATTGAAGAGCAGACTTTCTTTTACCTCAGCTTAGAGGCATTGCGCAAATCCACACAAACATGGGCTTTTAAAGCAGAAGGTTGAAAGGGGTAGACAAGCTGCCCAAATGGCCAATAAGCTACAATTTCAGAGCTAGAAACCACTCCTCATGTGGTAAATAGGCTATCTAGTGCTTACCACTCCCACTGATAAGCTGAAAGGCTACCCTCTAACACAGAAAGGTCTGGGGAACTCAGAAACTACAATATAGTCCTGAATACAGCAAAATCTGTATCCGGACTACTCTAGTAACATGATAGGTGGGAAAACAGCAATAAAGCTAGAACTTTTTCTGTTTTTTGATTTTTTTCAGAAAAACACTTAAAACAGTATTAAAATTGCTTTTAAAATACAGTGCAGGCAAACACACGAGTGTGAAGCCAAGTACAGCAAAATATAGCTAAAATAAATGCAATAAAATGAAAAATGACTTAAATGAAGTGCAAAATGCAGTATAACCTAGAAAAAGCAAAATGGAGATATTTAAAGTCTCTCTTTCTCCTTTCTGTTGCCCTTGTAGTCTACAGAACACCAAAACAGGATCCATGGAACTTAAACAAGTGCAAACCTGCACAAACACGGGTTTTTAAAGCAGAAAGTTGAAAGTGCTTTAAAAAAAGCAATGGAGAAAGGAAGATCTCCGTTGCTTTTTTTAAGATATCTCGAATGTTATTTTTGTGTTGCTGCCTAACACAAAAAAATTTAAAGACTCATACTAATGGAAAAAGTCTGGGCAACCAGACCTTTTTCCATTAGTGTAAGTCTGATTTACAATGGAGACACTGACCAATCAGCATGCACGTTTTGGAATATTAATGTGGGGGTCATTGTATAATTAACATTATTTCCTTCCCATGGCTTTTTTTGTTTCTAAGCTGATGCATGCAATTACTAACTTTAACCACAAGATGGTGCTATTGCTATTGAACCTTATGGAAGATGTAACGAACTGTATTTTATTAGTGATTGATTTTAGACTATTTAATTTGTTTCTTACAATACTGAAATGAGATTTTATTTATGGCTATATGGCTATTCGGCTTTTAATAATGTGGTTTGCTTAGTAGGATGAATATAGTGTAAAATAATTGTATAGCTGAATTTTAATATTTGATTAGTGCTGCTTAGCTATTGGATACCTTAAATTGATGTGACTATATATGTATTCACTAAACACATGAATGGGTTTGCATCTGATGAAGATTTTTATGAAAACGCAAAGATTTGGGAGCGTTTATGTGTTGTTCCTGCCTGTGTGATTATCGTGTGAATAATAAAGCCTCCTGCTTTGGATCGGTTTGGCATACTGCTTTTGTTTACTGGTGACATTTTACCAAGTTTTTAACCCCTCTGTGAGGCTGAACACTGTTCGTACTTGAGTCATTGGGTCCTTGTACATAGCCTGCACTAATTCTACCAATATTTTTGGGATTTCAAACCACCGCAGGACTGCCCAGATCAGCTTTCTTGGGACCTTGTCATATGCTTTCTCCAAGTGTAGGAATGCCAGTTGGACTCTCTTCTCATCTCTAGGTTCTTCTCAAGTATCTGTCTCACTGCAAACATCGGGTCAATAGTGCTGCATCCTGACCTGAATCCGAACTGCTCATCTCCCACCTGACATTTTACTACTCTACGTATCTGTTTATCTATCACCCTCTCCAGAACTTTCTTGCAATGTGATAGGAGTTTGATGCCTCTGTACTGCCCACAGTTGTGGATGTCCCCTTTGTTCTTGTACACTGGCATGAGTATGTTTATTCTCCAGTCATCTGGGATACGCCCTTCTCTCCACACTGCTATTAGTACCCTCAGGAGCCATTTCTCCCCTATCTCACCCAGCATCTTTATCATATCTGCTGTGACCTCATCTGAGACTGCTGCTTTACGTGACTTTTTTCCTTAGTGCTGTTCTTATTTTTCTAGGGTGGACTCCACTTCTTCTCCCATTGTAGGGTGTGTTTGGGGCAGTACAGCTTCTGTGGGGTTTTCTTCATTCAGAAGCTGTGAAATACTCCTTCCATCTGCCTTTGATGTCCTATGGACTGGTGAGAAGGTTGTTGCTGGAATCCCTTATGAAGGGTGTCTGTCTATCTTCTTTATTTTCTGTCTTTGCCTTGCAGCCTGATATAGTTTCTTTGTGCCCCCTACTGAGTCACTTTCCAGGAGTTGGTACAGTGCCTCCGATGCCCTATTCTTTGCGATTGCAACTTCTTTCTTAGCTTCTTTGTTAGCCAACCAGTAGTCCTTCCTAGCCTGGTCAGTCTTTTCTAGCTCCCATTTCTTCCTCATTTACTTCTTCATCATCATCAGCCCCCTTTTTCCCATTTTAATTCCTAGACTCCTCCTTTCTTTTGATAACTTCCTGGACTTCTGCATTCCACCACCATCTTTCCTTATGCACCTTATTTCCACACCTGGCTCAGTCACATATGTTCTCTGTAGTCCCAACACATGCTGTTTTTAGGCACTGCCATTCTTGTTCAACTCCACCCATTTCCTCCTTGGGGGTGATAGAGCCCTGAGTAATTCCTTGAACTGTTGTACTTTCTCCCCAGTCGACTTCCAGGTTTTCAGCCTGGTCTCTGTTGACCATAGAGCCTTCTCTGCCCACTGCTTGCAGCTGATTGTGGCAACTAGTTGTTTATGCTGTGGGCCAACTGTTTCACTGGAGATGACTTTGCAATCATGGATTCTACCCCAGTGCCTTTTCCTTACTAGGAGGAAGTCTACCTCAGTTGCATGTTTGCTACTTTTGTATGTGATCTTGTGACTGTCTCTCTTTTTGAACCATGTGTTGGCTACTATCAAGCCATTTATCAGACAGAATTCTAGAATGTCTTCTCCTTCTTTATTCCTCTTGCCCCACCCATGTGGACCCAGGCAGTACTCATATCCTGTTCTGTCTGTCCTGATATGTGCATCTCTCTCATAACAATTCCTACACCTTTTCTAGCCTGTCCCCCTCCTGAGTAGTAGAGTAGGATCCCAAGCCCAAGCCAAGTGTCTTTACTGCACTGCCCTTCCATCTCATCTCTTGGATGCATAGGATGTCCAGCCTCCTCCGTATCATCATGTCATCCACATCCAGGCTGTATCCTGTCAGTAAACCTACATTAAGTGTAGCAATTCTCAGTTCATATTTGGCAGGTTGATTGACTTTACGTCCAGCTTTTGCTCAACAGAGCTATCCCAGGTAACCCAGGTGGGGCAACTAACACCGACCAGCCAGTAGCTTATTGTCCCTTAGCTGCTGGGCTTTATGGCAGGCACACACTGGCCAACAGAGGCACATATACCCCTCCTACCATTAGCAAGGGTCCCTGGCATAGGTCAAAGTAGGCTGGGTCCTCAACCCACTTATCACCAGTAACTACACATTCCCATTTTGGCGATATTAATCAACATGACCAAATCACCTAGAGCCATATGTTTAGCTAGCCCTGCCACAGTGCGCAGTCTGTGATCCATGTTCTCGTGTCTTTTGGATACTGTGCACCACATTAGATGCCCAAAGCGGTTGGTCTGTACAACTCTTCCCTCTATAGGGCACCAGTCTGTGCTGCTGCCCACAGCTCTATTCATTGGTGAGTTTGAGATGGAAACACTCAACATGTTTTTCAAACGTGAGAGAAACCTCATGGAGACACAGGGAGAAGGTGCAAACTCCAAACAGGCATTGGTCAGAGGTCAGGATCGAACCTTTTGCCTTGTGCATGGGAGGTAAAGACCGTAATCTGATTTCTGAATACAGCCATCAAAACTACTCTTCCCACCACATATCTTTTACTCTCACTCTTATACAGAGCCCCAGTCCTTACTAATATTCATTCCTCACTAAAAAGTAACCTTTAAACCTGCTACAATAAAACTGCTAAGTTTGCAGCTAGTTCAACACATAACTCCCATCACTGTATGGCTCTCCAGTCTCTGAAATGGCTTGAACTTCCCCATCACTTAACTTACCTACAGCTTGTAACCACCCACAGTCTGGTTCATAAACCAGCAGCCTACCTGCCATTAACTCTATCCTTCAAAGCTATCTTCCCAACAGACCACTGCGATCAGAGAATAAACTACTCCTCAGGTTCCAAAAACATAACAGATCATATGGACGAAGCCTTTACTCCTAGTCTGCAGCCAAAAGCTGGAATTCTTTACCATGAGCCACTAGGTCTATTTCTAACCTTCTTAAACACATGCTTAAGGAATACTTATTCAAAACTTGGTTCTGTTCATGTACTAATCCAGGCTGTACACCTTCAAGTCCATAATTTCCTACCTACTTTTCTTCTCTACCAACCTTCTTAATTTCAAACACTCAGTAAAGGAATACTTATCAACTTCATCTCTGCTCAGGCTGAAACCCTTCAAGTCTATACTTTTTCGTATCCCTTATCTTCCTATTTATTACCTACCACTGCTAAGATTTCTATATTCCCTTAGTCCTGGTTGTGCCCCCTTAACCCAGTCTCTTCCCTTAGCTCTGGCCATGCCCCCTTAACCCAGTCTCTTCCCTTAGCTCTGGCCATGCCCCCTTAACCCAGTCTCTTCCCTTAGCTCTGGCCCCTTAACCCAGTCTCTTCCCTTAGCTCTGGCCATGCCCCTTAACCCAGTCTCTTCCCATGCCCCTTAACCCCTCAGTCTTCCCTTAGCTCTGGCCATGCCCCCTTAACCCAGTCTCTTCCCTTAGCTCTGGCCATGCCCCCTTAACCCAGTCTCTTTCCTTAGCTCTGGCCATGCCCCCTTAACCCAGTCTCTTCCCTTAGCTCTGGCCATGCCCCCTTAACCCAGTCTCTTCCCTTAGCTCTGGCCATGCCCCCTTAACCCAGTCTCTTCCCTTAGCTCTGGCCATGCCCTCTTATCCCAATCTCTTTGCCACTAATATGTTCTTAACTATTTACTATACATCTTCTAATACCGATCCATTTCTTTCTTCTCTCCATCCACTTATACCTTATTATAATTTCATTCTGATTGTTATGATTAGCATTGTATATCTGACTTGCTCCCAATACATATTCATGATGTATTTCATTTCTAAAACTAAAGCAGTCTGTAGAGTAACTTATGTTTATGTTCTTATAAATTATTGTTGTTTGCATATAATTTGATGTAGCTGGAGCTTTTCTACTCAGGCCTCCACTGAAAATGGGTACTTCCGGCCCAATCAAACTTTCCCAGTAAACAAATGTGAATAAATATAAATAAATAAAGAAACAAACAATGGGAAGATTGCTGATTTCCAGGCATGGAGATAAAATGACTCATAACAAAATGTTGTTTATTTACATAGTGACTTTGCAAAAAGCAGTGCACGATAGGAATGAAACAAGTGAATGTAAAAATGCACAAAGGCAAATAAAAAAGATAGCAAGAGTATGAGAACAGAGAGAGGGCATGGTGTAGCTAGTCAACTGGGCAAATAGAGAGATGTCATGCACAGCCATAAAGACAGTTACGAACAAAACTACATTATAAATATCTGTTAAGAGAATGGGTTAGCATCATGCCACTGGATCTGCAGAATATGAGCAAGAAAGATGACAGCACCAGGCTCTGTATGGACTACAGAAAACTAAATCGTCACACAGAGTCAGATGCTTACCCCATGCCTAGGACAGATGAAGCCTTAGATCAGCTGGGTGGGCTAAGTATCTTACCATTATTGATCTGACCAAGGGCTACTGGCAGGTACCCTTGACTCCCACTGTCAGAGAGAGGTCAGCCTTTCACTCATTTTGGATTATACGTGTTCAGAAAGATGCCCTTTGGGATGAAAAATGCCCCAGAAACCTTCCAGAGGCTGGTTGATCATATCCTAGCAGTAGCAGGAGGTAATGCCCTTATTTACCTGGATGATATTGCCATTTACAGCCATTCCTGGCAAGAGCACCTTCAGCATGTCAGGGAGGTGCTCGGTAGACTGCAGAGGGCAGGGTTGACCATTAACCCCACTAAGTGCCAGGTGGGTATTGCAGAGGTCTCCTACCTGGGGCATAGAGTGGGGAGTGGTAAGATTAGGACAGAACCTGTCAAAGTGGAAGCTCTTCAGGTGTGGCCTGACCCTGTTATTAAAAAGCAGGTGAGATCACTATTAGGGACAATGGGAATGTGTTCCTTGTGTTCTCTTAAGGGAAGTTGTGCTTGGTGTAGAGAGCTGCAGCTGGAAATACTGTGTGTGTCTATTTTTGTCCCAAGTGAATGTCCTTCACAGGTGTCTGTGATGAGGATTGAGACTCACTGATTAATGGCCTAGATCCTCAAGACACAGAAACATTCCTACAGTGGGCTTTGGTCAGGATCAGGAATAGGAGGATGCCCCCCCCCACCCCCATTGTAGAAGGAAGTAGTAGTCCACCAAAACACAAAAACTGATAGGCCAAAAAAAGAGTCATAAAGATGATAGAGTGAACTACAGAGCATAAGAAAAGAAATTATGTATTGTTATTATTATGCAAGAAGCCCAGAAATTCCAGACAGAAGATAAGATTAAGAGAGAAATTACAGGAAAGAAAAATTTGCACAAGAAAAACTGTCAAAAGTTTCAAATGCAAAGTTGTGAAAAAAAACATTATATAGACCACGAAACTCTGGGCTATTTGTAATAAGAAGCTACTGAGGAAATACAGAAATATAAAGAACAAAGCTTAGAGATTTTTGAAAGGTATAAAAAAAGACACATGGACATAGAAATAAAAGTGAGATCTGATAAGTGCAATAGTTATGCAAAGGAAAAAGCCCAACTAATCAATACAAAAATAGTTGTTCATGAAAAGAAAACAAGAGATGTATGGATTATTAAAATTGCTATACCCTGTCATTACAGTGTTTTATGTACATAGAGAGACACAAAGTCATAAAATACCAGGATTTGCAGGCAGACAAGAGAGCACTAGAAGAAGGATACCCAGACAGTTCCAATAACAGTAGGAGCAATGGGTCTTATAAGAAGTACAGCTCTATTTCGATATGTTACTGATGTATGTAACTCCATATGAATTGCAGAAGGAGTCAGTTCTGGGCATATTGTGGGTGCTGTGAAAAGCACTTTTGGCTAACATCAAAGATTGAAACAATACCAGTTTCATAAACTTTAATCATACTTTGACTTAGGAATGGGGTCCATTCTCATCATGGTATTAGAAACCCAAAAGACTTGGAGAAATTAAACTGAGTGACTTAGTGATTTAGAGGAATGATTTTCTGCATTGCGCACTTTCCTTGCTAGGATAAGCTACAGCTCCCCCAACAAATAAGACGAAACCAGTACTGAAAAAATGAATGAAATCAAGAATAACTGCCTGAATGAATACATTACTAAATCTACATTTCAAGAGGACTCTCTAACTCATAATTTCATACTGTCTATCACTGCTTGGACTGTATATTCAGACTGAGTCATCATTACTTATTTCATTAAAGGTTAGCCTTGGGTACCTAGCATAGTCAGAGTTACTATGTCTAGCAGAACCAGTGCTGTGGCCTAGAGGGATAAAGCCGGTACTAGGCACGGGCACATAATGTAGGAGGAGCTTCCTATCACAGGCTGGGGAGCCAACTGCAGAGTGCTTTCTGTAGTGTGGGTGGGCCAGCTTGCTGACATCACTTCCAATTGGAAATGCGGAGCGGTGCGGTACTAACCGCCCATTGCACATCCCCCTCAGGATGTTATATGCACACATTGGGAAGGGGAAACTGTTTAAAACAAGTGTAAAATCCACCCATGGTGATAGCACTGTGTGCAATCCTGGGATGTGCTTAGGGTAACATATCATGCCACAACACAATCTGAGTGAGTTTAGAGGAATGTCCTGAAGTTAGATGTGTGGGGAGAAAAAGAACACCCACAAAAAAAAAAAAAACAGGACCAGTGCATTGGCTAAATACATATTGCTATGCACAATGCAATCTGTAACTTAGTGTGGCTAAAACAAGGCCATTGTACAGAGATAAATTTAGAGCAGTTAATTTGCACATTAAACAACACTGCTATCAAATCTTGGCACAATCTAATCTAGTCTACTGCTAAACCATAGAGACCACCCAAGGCGACCTATGTATAATGCAGTCCACGATCTACAGCAGCCCACCCAAAACAGGTCTGGACAATGTGGATATGCACTTTCCAAATATCTCCCTATCCAGTTTGGTAGATATGGACATCCTGAGACAATGTCGCAATTGTCTCAGGTTCACAGACAACCATTTAATCCTTAAAGAAATAAACACAGTATGCAAGAGATGCACATGTGCAATTTCATTGCAGGCATAAAATTGTGCATATAAACAAGGTTGTCAAGGATACACACACTACATCCACTGCATACAGTGTCCACCACACACACATATCAACTTATGCTAATGCATTAAAAAGCAATCTTCCCAAACCACAAAAATCTCCTAAGCCCATAAATGGCAATGCCTATCCTCAGCAATCTTTAAGGCACTTACCAAAACCAACATCAAACACCACACATACACCTACAACCAGTGGAGCCACAAAAGCAAAGTCCATAAAGCAAGCAAACACATTACCATTACTCTTGGCATAGAGGACTCCATTGCATGACACACAGATGTCAGACTCACCAGACTGACCAAGGAGAAGATAACGGTTAGTTGCTTATCTGGAGCCAGAATCTGCCAAGTTATGCACACACTCACATCACTACACCACAGGTACCAGTATGATTCTATTGTAGTCCATGTGGGCATTAATGACCTGAGATGTACCTCCCTGGACTACATGAAAATAGAAATTGTAGGTATCTCTGAATATGTGTCTCTGGCAGGTAGCTGTCTTGCATTGAGCAGCATTCTACCTTCACCAAGGATGATGCCACAGTACAGACAAAAGATGATTGACTTCAATAACTGGCTTAGTGTCTGGTCTCTTTCAAGGAGGTTTCAATATCTCTCAGCATGGGAGGACATGTTTAACAAACCACACTGCTTTGCAAAGGATTGTCTATACCTGTCGCACCTAGGCTTCCAAATATTGGCTAAAACTTTATTGTCCCCCTAAGAGCATTAGGTAATGCCAAATTGACAAACCTATTAACATAGCAAATAAAATACAAAGAAAGCTAAAGGCATTACTGCTCCATGCTAGGAGCCTAAACAACAAACTGCATACCCTATAAGTTCTTCTCACTCTGGAGAATATAGATATCTATGCCTTTACCAAGACATGGTTTAAATTCTCAGAAAGTACTCCGGCAGTGCAAAGCTTCAGTGCCTTCTATACATTTAGATGATTAGCTGCACAGACAGGGAAAAAAGGTGGCGGTCTCTCAATCTAAATTAACAAGAAGTATACTTCTAGGTTGGTTAAACAGGATGATGCCCCAGAGTTTATCCACGTGCAAATCAGCATAGACAAAATTCCATTCCATACCCTAGCAAGCTATAGATCACCCTCTCTATTCCTAGAATCTCATAGTTTGTACCTACACCTACTGGAGACACTCACCATTAAACCAAATACCCTATATATACATGGGAGACTTTAACTACCCCACTATAGACTGGGAAACAAACTGCCTCATACTCGCAGGCAGAAAAATTCCTAGACTTTATTTTCACAAATACCCTTGTTCAGATAGTGCACACACCCACCAGATGTTCACTCACCAACATGGTAGAGTGCTGCACCCCCCCCCCACCATGTCACGTCCTCATGGATGAGGTCTGCTCACAGAGCTGGCTTCTTCAAAATAAAAATCTACTCAGTAACCCCAGCAAATCCTGCAACAGTTAGGAACTATTCCAAAGCAAACTATACCCTATTAAATGATAGTTTGTCATAATTCAGTCCCTGTCCCAGCCCTGAGTTCACAACAACCTATGCTGAATTGTTTACAGAGAAGCTGTACAACCCTGTAAATGTCTGTATAGAGGCTGCAGTACCTACTAGAAATAAGCCCAAAACAAACTCTAGAAAGAAACCACACTGGTAGAATCCTAACCTTAATAGGATATATAACAAAAGGAAAAAGTCATGGCTAAAATCAGGAAAAGCTACTCCAGTAATGATAGGATCTCTCTAATTAAACTAAACAGGAAACTAAGAGGACTACTTAAGTACAACAAGGCTGATTATGAGGTCAATATAGCCTCATGGGTAAAGACAACTACAGGCATTCTACAGATATTTCCAAAACCTTAAAGGCAGCACACAACAGTGCACCGAAATGGGGGTCAATGCTGCCACCTTCAATGAATAGAGAGACATGCAAATTTGCTGGCTGGCAAATTCAGCTCAGACTTCACCCTCCCTACCTCCCTCTCCCCCCATGAAATACTTACTAGCATACCCTCTCAGGTATTAACAGGGTCCTGGTAGCATTGAATAAGGCCAAAAACACAACCTCATTGGGCCCAGCAGTATCTGTGGATGCCTCCCAAATAGCTTGAAAAATGACCTATTAGGACCACTTGAGTCAGCTTTCAATTATAGCCTCAAAACAGGCCTCCAGTCCCAAAAATGGAGGACTGCTATCATTATCTCCCTTCACAAGGGTGGACCATCAATTGAACCCAGAAACTACAGCCCTATTAGTATGACTAGTTAATATGCAAAGCAATAGAACAAATTATCATGGAAATGATCAGCAAAGACATAGGCAACCTTCAGACACCAGACCCAACCCAGTTTGGCTTTGTCAAGGGAAGGTCATGCCTACTAAACCTGGTGGACTTCTTTGAAGTCCTTGAAGGTCACCAAGGCATTGGATGAGGGGAAAATGGTGCATACCACCTACCTGGACCTGGGCAAAGCATTCAGTACAATACCCCACTCAGGTATAGTTGATAAACTCACTGAACTGGGCATAAACCCCTATATAACTCACTGGATTGCCAGCTGGCTCACAGTCTGAACCCAAGAAGTCAGGATTGGTGATACCAGCTCCACTAAGAGACCAGTCACCAGAGGAGTACCTCAGGACCCCATGTTGGGATCACTCCTATTTGGCATCTACTTCTTGCAGGTACAGGCTAATGTCAAGGGCCTTTGGGTAACCAAGTCTGCAGATGACTGTAAAGTGGGAGGTATCACAGATTCCCCCATGACACAAACATCTTACAAGACAGTCTAGCACAGACAAATGACTGGTGCCAAAAATCACAGATTAAAACTCAGTGCTAAGAAATGCATTAAAGTGCCTTTTGGGGAAACTGTAACCAAAGCTAATTATTCCATCAATAAGACAGCCCTAAGAGTTGACCCAGTAGTCAAGGATATGGGATCATCTACAGACAGTAATCTGACCATTGACCAATATGTGGTCAAGTTAGTAAGAAAAATCAGTCTATGACTCCCAACTTATAAGTAAGGGGATAACATCCAGGTCCAAGGAAGTCATAGTGACACTTTATTTGGACCCTATCAGAACCATCATTGAGTATACTGCCCCCTTTGACATGTACCTGACCAGACACATGCAACAGTTGGAATGCCCATGAAGGTTTCTTACCAGGAGAATATAGTGTATAAACACATTGTCTTGTATAGATCACCTTAAAGTTCTATCTCTGTACTCTGTCTCCTACAGGTTACTAACAGGTGATCTATGTCTGACATAAAAGGCATCCTCGGATCCAGATCTAATGGACCTTTTGCACAATGACAAAACAAACAGTATCAGAACCACTAGATCCAAGGATTTAAATTTTGCTTGCGACATAAATAAGACATGTTGGCAAGACAAATGTGTGTCTCAGAGGATCCCCATGCTCTGAAACAGGCTTTCCATCCATGCGAAGCAGAGTCCATCTCTAACTCTATTTAAGAGTAACCTTGATCAATGGATGGGAAATTGGAAATTCACCCAGGGTCTGGTCCCGCAAATCTCTGATGGAAAGAGTCAGTCAGTAAATCACCTCCTATATAAATCAAATTTGTGGGTCACATTTAGGTTGCATTGCTAGGCTGATAAGGGCCCTAGTGGTCATTACTTAGTGTACACTTATGAACTTATAAACCTATGAACCTAACAGCTTGGAACTCATTCCTCAAAATACTAGAAGAATCAGGAAATGAATGTCTGAAGAGCAGTTAACTAAACTTCTTAGCAATGAATACAAGTGATGATATTTTGACACTGGATAAAATCCTGATATCAAAAAAGCACCAAGCAGTAATCACATATGGCAAACCTGATATTATGTCACATGACTATGTGCACTTTCAAATTACACAAATTTCATTTTTGTCACCAAGGTAAGATTCTAGAACTAAGAGCAAAATCAAACCAAGAATAAAAACCACTTGGCACGACAGGACCCGGAAGCACGTAAACAAAGGCTTTCAAAATAAGCAGATGGAGAATCAAACAGCTGCTAGGTCTCCAAAAAGATCCTTTAATATAACAAGGCAAAGTAAAAATCCACAATATCTTCCAAGCGCTTTCACTCGACCACTTGCGAGCTTTTTCAAGGCAAAAAACATTGCTGGAAGTTCATTCACATTAAATACTTCCAGAATCATCACATGACTTCCTGTGAACCTTTCCCAACAGGAAAATCACCATATAAGGAAATTCTAAAATGCATTCTTATTATCATTAAAAATAATTCATTTTCTAAAAATCTTGGCAACTAGATACCATATTAAACATAAAATCAAATCAAACTGTTAAAATGTGGCAAAAAACAATTCTGCAAAATATTTTTATAATCACAAATAAATGCAGTGACCCCTTTACCCTCGGGGGTAAAATCAAAACTCCAAATTGAAACCTAGAGTTACTGAATAGCATTGTAAAACATTTCTTTCCTAAGTTTCAAATATATAACATGACATTCCATATATCTTATTATAAGATTTTGTAAATTCAAAAATGAGTAAAACAATAAATGTCATGTTGTACCAAACTGTGTTATAAACGGGCTTGCCTCAATTTCAGAACACTACTAATGTTAAGGGTGTCATTCAGACCTGGGTATCTAGTAGCGTCTAAACAGAGCTGCCAAAATAGCTTGCGGTATTCTAATTTTGATTCCCAACTGCCCCCTCTTATATCCGGTTGTACCTGTACCAAAACCATAAACTTTATGTTCATGTCCTTACATGTCAAAGAGTGTTTATAAAAGGCATTACTTTCCTTCCTTACATTGATGTCATTGAAGTGTTCATAAACCCTTCTCCTAAACACCCTTTCAGTTTTCCCAATGTAAAAACCATGGCACGTGACACAGCATCCAAGATAGACTACCCCCTTAGATCCACAATTAAAATGTTTGTTAGCGTGGAACTTGAATCTTCTAGAGGGAAGGTAGAAGGACCCCGAATTCAGCATAGCGTGGCATTGCTTGCATATCCCACATGGATAAGTGCCTAATTTCTTTCTATTCTGATTCTGTGGATCCTCTAACCTAATTTCTAAAAGTTCTTTCAAATTCTTGCCCCTTTTCCTAACAAAAGAGGGGAAACTGGGCATAGAATCCTTAAGATCTTCCTGAAATCTGAGAATGGGCCAATATTTTTTAATAATCTTCTCGATCTGATCTGAGTTGTTAGAGAAAGTATGTATAAAACTATTTTTTGACTGTGAAATGTCTTTTGAAGGGTTTGGTAACCTCTCATTAACACCCACCCCCAATAAAGGGGGATATTTATTAGCCCTCTTCTCGGAAATTTCTGTAACTAGTGCTTCTCCCAGGGCTTCCGGATATTGTTTTTCATTAAAGAATCTCTTTAAAATGGAAACTTCCTCATTGAAAAGTTTGTCCGTGCTGGACATTCGTGAAGCCCTAATTAGTTGACCCTTCACTATCGCCTTCTTTTGATAGAAGGGATGTCCACTGTGATAATTTAGGAATGCATTTGAAAAAGTGCTTTTCCTGTAAATCTTAGACTGGAAACACATATTTGAATAGTCCTTAACCAATGAAATGTCTAAATAATCAAGTTGATGTTTACTGATCTTATAGGTGAACCTAAAAAATGTGGTGGTCATGTTGATGTAATCCATAAATTCCATTAAACTTCCTTCATCTCCCATCCACATAAAGGAGATGTCGTCCAGAAATCTCCTATAGTACAAGATGTCCTGATACCATGTACTAGTAAAAATGTATTTCTTTTCCCATTGGTATAATACTAGATTTGCATACATGGAAGCACAAGAGGCACCCATTGCCACACCTTTTTTCTGACGATAAAATTCCCCCTTAAAATGAATGAAGTTATTTTCTAAAACTAAATCCATAAATTCCAAAATTAAGTTAGTGAACTTGGCCCCCAGTTGGACTTCATTAGATAAGTAAGTACCTAACCACTCCAGGCCCGTGTTGTGTGGAATACTAGGGAATAAATCGACTACATCAACAGTGACCATAAACATCTCAGGTAAAAATAAACTCTGGTCCACTCCTTTTAGGTAGTCCCACGAATCCTTACATATGTGTTTAATTTTCTCTACATGTTGTTTTAAGGAGAAGTCGATAAATTTAGCTAAGTGTTCTGTGACACTTCCACCTCCTGAAACTATAGGTCTAAATTTAAGGGGGTTCAAATTCTTATGTGTCTTTGGAATTCCAAAAATCTGGGCAACCTTGGGTTTTTTACTAATAAGTAGTTATATAACTTCTCATTAATAGCATTCTGCAATAAATAGTCATATAATGAATAATTTATTTTAGCTTGAGCTATATTAATCTCATTTTTTGAGACAAGTTCATATTGATCGGTATCCTGTAACACCGTGTGCAAGGCAGCCTCATAATCCCAGTTGTACATCAAGACGGCCCCTCCCCCCTTGTCTGGTTTCATAACCCTACACCCCTCCATTTTAATATTTTTAATTAGAGTCAACTCATCCTCAGTAATGTTGTCAGATGTTTCACAATGATCTTTCTCCTTAAGTTTCCTAATGTCAGTCTCAACTAGCTCCTCAAAAATTTTGATGGTGGGGTGAACCGGGGGGTTAAAGGTGCTTTTTCTTGTGAGGGTCCTTTCTAAGTTTCGTTCATCTTTGAACAATAAATTAAAATTAAGCTGCCTCATGAAAAGTTTTAAATCAATCAAGGTTGTAACTATGGGGGAAGGCCTAAGGGGAACATAATGAAAACCCTTGGAAAGTAAACTAAAAAAATTGTCCGTTATTGATAGGTCAGTGTAATTAAAAATAGTAAAATTGCCTTTCCTATATTTAATTTGTTTACCTTGAAATAATATGGTACTACTGTCCTCATCAACTATAGATCCTAAAACTAGTTTGTTGGATGGTTCCAACTGTTGTATTGTTCCCTGCGCCCCCTCCCTCTCCTCTGGGGATAATAAAAATCCTGAGTAGACGGATTCCTGTTCTTCTGTGCTATTCTCTCACTTCTTCTGAGATTCTCGTTTCCTCCCCTATAGGTTCCCTTGCCTATTACTTTCACCCCTTTCATGAAAGACATTTTCAGTAGTGTTGTTGTTACTTCTTCCTTTTATAATTGGGAGGGGATAGGCTCTACCTTCCTTGTATTCAGTTAAGTCTCTCCCTAATTTCCTAATTTTTCGATTAAGTACCCTAGAACAATGCTGGTCTACATCACTAAACAACTTGTCATAGTCCCTCTTAACTGAGCTAAAAGTTTCATCTTTTAACATATTTACGTTAAGCTCATCTAAATCTTTTAACAAAACAGTCATTTTTTTCTCATAGTCCATCACCATACATTTTAACATGTCCAAACCTGCTTTGTTGAAATTTCACAAAGCTGGTCATATAAGACAGAACCATGTTGTACGTTGTTAGGGAACTTAAAAAACCTCAAGCCCTTAGGAATTCTCTGTACATTAATACATTCGTTTAGATAATCAACTTCCATCTGTTTGTTCTTAAAAGAATACAGTTTGTCTTTAAAGTCAAAAAACACATTTTCAAGATTTTTGTAATTATCATGAAGGACAGTACCTTTTCTGAAATTAAACTGTTGTTTTGTCCAAGATTTAAAATCAAAGGACTTCGTCTGCTCATTTGACCCAGAAGCAGCCTGGTTGTTTGTTTTAACTCGGTCAAAACAATTCGAATTCAAGTTACTATGATTACACCCTCTCTCAGCGTTCCTTGTAGCATTTCCAACCCCAACCACTTCAGCAAGTGTTCTGGGGGAATGGTTAAATTGTTGTTGATTCCCCGGTATCTGGGAAGCTGTTAGTTGTGTCCGCTGTTCATCCATTGAAGTCAATTGTATCAATAATGTTAAAACCTGTTTAAACTCAGCCCTAGTAACTGGGGCTGTGTCAGCATCTTCACAATCGGCTCTCAGTACTGCCGGAGTGTGGGTGAAGCCGCTGGCTTCCGTTCCTTCTGCCATGTGTAAAAATCGACCAAAAAACACCAGAACTAACAGCAAAATCAAACCAAGAATAAAAAACACTTGGCACAACAGGACCCGGAAGCACGTAAACAAAGGCTTTCAAAATAAGCAGATGAAGAATCAAACAGCTGCTAGGTCTCCAAAAAGATCCTTTAATATAACAAGGCAAAGTAAAAATCCACAATATCTTCCAAGCGCTTTCACTTGACCACTTGCGAGCTTTTTCAAGGCAAGATTCTATGACTGCGAATATGTGAATATAATTATTGTTCTCTCATTAACTTTTGTATCCATTGATATAAATATATATATATATATATATATATATATATATATATATATATATAATGTTTTGTCTGTATATTTCTGTTAGAATCGTCTGTGATTATTATGGTATGTCTAGCAAGTGTAATTATGTGTTGAAATATGGAATAACTACCCCGGTCTGGCTTGTGGCTGAAAAAAGTTTGCGAACCAGCCAAACAACTCAGCTAACTAACTAACTAACTAACTAACTAACTAACTAACTAACTAACTAACTAACTAAATACATAAGTAAGTAGCAATCTGTCTGACAACAGTGTTTTTATTTACACATAACTTAAGTCAAATGTTGAGTTTTGTCAGCAGATACTGCTGTCATATTGCCAAGAGAACCTGAGAGCTGTCATACTGGAGTAGAGCTGGACTAGAACCCACGCATTGCATATCTTCTGTAAAAGCAGACATACTCTACAGTATACCTTATAAAAGCAGGCATAGCATGTAGAATACCACTTGTAAAAGCATGTGTGGTATGTAATATACTTCCTGTAAAAGCTTACATAATATATACTGTATCCCCTGTAAAAGCAGACATAGTATTTAATAGACTGCCTGTGAAAACAGACCTAGTATGCGGTATACCCCTTGTATACACAAACCTAATATGCGGTATACCTCTAGTATAAACAGACATAGTATGTGGTATACCTCTTGTATAAGCAGATATAGTATGGAATATAACCCCTGTAAAAGTAGACATAATATGTAATATACCCCCTGTAATAGCAGACATAATATGTAATATACTCCTTGTAAAAGCAGACATAATATGTAATATACCCCCTGTAAAAGCAGACATAGTATGTAATATATCCCTGTAAAAGCAGGCATAGTATGTAGTATAATCCTATAAAAGCAGGCACTGTATGCAGTATCTCCCCTGTAAAAGCAGGCACAGTATGTAATATACTCCCTGTAAAAGCAGACATAGTATGTAATATGCTCCCTGTTAAAGCAGGCATAGTATGCAGTATGCCCCCTGGTAAAGCAGGTGTAGTATGCTGCATACCCACAATAAAAGCAGAGGTAGTATGTAGTATATGCCCTTGTAAAAACAGGCACATGATTTTCCTATGCCTAGAGCAGTTTACCCAGGAGGGCAATGCCCAAATGTGTAACTTTTGCCATGAGTGGGTAAATCCTGTTTCAATCATGGTCAGGCAGTAATTATTATGTAGTGCATGAAGTGGAGTGATTATACTCTGATTTCATGAAAAAAACAAACCAGTTAACTGCTTCTGTAGCATAAGACCTGATCTTAAAAATTGTTAAGCACCCCCTGCTTCAGCTGTTAAGAGCAGATATTGTTCTAAGCAATAAAACCTGCCAGTAGTGACCAGCAAATGAAGGTGGCAGAATTGAAAATAGATTCATTTCTGCCTGGTGTCTGTTGCAGGAATCTGTCCCTGACTTTCTTTCCCTTATGGAAGATAACATGTTAAATGCTGTGTTTTTGCTAGCACTCGTTAAGTGCTTTATGGCTTTGAAAGCCAGCAAAACACCTAGCGCTATTTGGAACTAGTAGTACACAGAGCAGATGAAATTCCATATATTACAAAGACTGCTGATTGGGTCGCCAATTTTAAGCCTCCACTATGTGTTCTCAACATAGGTTCATAGGTGTGTACTAGGCTAATGGGCCTGGAGGCTTTACAAGCTTAGTCCATAGGATTACCCTGGCATCGTGCCATCCGACCTTAGTTTCCAGTGCCTCTGTCGAGTAAAGCCACTAGAGTGATCCCCGGGGCTGAATTTTCTATTTCCCATCTACTCATCAAGATTTCTCTTGAAGAGGGCCAGAGAGGTGCTCTGTTTGACATGTATGGGAAGTCTATTCCATAGCATGGGCAGTCTCTAGGTTATGAACCTGCCCTGCAGCATGTTCTGTTGATTGTGGTAATGCGTTTGAGGTCTCTGGAGAGTTTGGTGCAGAGGGATTGGGATTTCATTAGATGTAGCATTTCTAACAGAGCTGGGTCAGACATGACTTTGTAAGTCAAGCATAGATTGCCTCTAAGTAGGCGATATGAGACGGAGAATAGTTGGGTTTTTTTTTAGTCTGTCCATATGGGACAAGTGTTTAAAGCCTAGGATCCTCTTTGTGAGGTACTTTTGTGGCCTCTCCAGTTGTTGCAGGTGTCTAGTGAGGTACATGCCAAATGGGGCATTGTACTCAATGACTGGCCTAATGAGGGAAGAGTAGAGGGAGACAATGACTTCTTTCTTCCTGGATACAAAACCCTTAGTAATGAGATGTGCCACATAGAAGGACTTTCTGACCACAGTGTCAATGTGGTGGTCAAACGAGAGGTTGCTGTCAACCTGTGTTCCCAGATCTCTTATAAGTCCTTCTGTGTTCAGTGGACTATCATTGATGTGGTAATTCATAGGAACCAGGTTTTTCCCAAAGGGGATGACGACACATTTTTTGGCATTGAGCTTAAGGCCATGGTTCTGACACCAGTCATTGGTCTCAGTGAGGCCTTTCTGTAGGATGTCAACATCACTTGGGGAGTTAATAATAGCTCCCAACTTGCAATCATCTGCAAACTTTGTCAGCTAAAGTCCCTTCATGTTGGCCTGGACTTCAGAGAAGTAGATACCAAACAGGAGAGGACCCAAGACTGAACCCTGTGGGACTTCACTCATGATAAGTTAGCAGTCTGACTTGGAATCAGCTACTTTCACACTGTGGGTTCTATCTGTGAGTTAGTTTGCAACCCACCTAGTGATATAGGGGTTGATGCCTAGCTTAGTGAGTTCTGGTGGGGAATGGTATCAAAGGCCTTGGCCAGATCAAGGTAGGCTGTATGAACCACCTTGCCTTCATCCACAGCTCTGGTGACTGATTCAAAGAAGTCGAACAGATTGAGCAGGCATGATCTAACCTTCACAAAAACAAACTGTATGGTATCCAGAGTTTGGAGATTCCCTATATCCTTGTTTATTACGTCCATGATGATGCGTGCCATAGCTTTACATATCAGACTAATCAGGCTAATGGGGCGATAGTTCCCAGGGTCTGTAGTCGCTCCTCCTTTGTGGAGAGGGATGACTGTAGCAGTGCGCCATTCGGTAGGGACAAAGCCTGAGGTGAGGCTGTGATTAAACAGTGCACACAGGTGATGTGCCAGTTCACTCTGTAGTTCATCTAGAACACAGCCAGGGATATTGTCAGGTCCCATAGAAGATGTAATCTTGGCCTTGTACAGTGCTGTTTTCACCTCCGCAGCATTAATATTGGATGCCAGGCAATCTACTGGTATTGTGATTGGTCCTTTGGTGGGGGAGACAGGGGTAAAATTGGCACTGAATCTGTCGGCCAGTATCTGGCAATATCTGTTGGCTCAGTATAGGATGTACCATTGTGCAGTAGCTCAGAGCAAATCTGGGTATTGCCGTGGAGATTTTTTACATAACTATAGAAGGCCTTGTGGTTGTCTTTACTATCTGCTGCAATTCTGTTTTAATAGCTAACTTTAGAGGATTTGATGAGGATCTCAAGTTTTTGTTGAGGCTGATAAGGGAGTTTTTCCAGTCTTGGGACTTCACCTTATTCTACATCATTTTTCTCCTTCTGTTATAGAGTTTGTTTATGGCAGGAGACCACAAAATTTGCTTCCTTTATTTTGGGAGGGGAGTGTCTTGGTTCAATTGGGCATGGAGAGATCCATACATTTGTGTACGTGTTTGTACAGTGCATTGGTGTATGAATCAACAGTCATGCAACTATTCTCCATTTGCATGGGTGCTGTGAAGTTAGCCACCTCTGTTTTTAGGAGCCTAAAGTTAGCTTTGGAGAAGTTTTTCATGATGGTTACCTTTGCAGGGGTGGGGGTGGGAGGGATGTGGATTTCCAAGGTGATTAGTTTGTGGTTGGATCTAACCAGGGAGGAGTTGACTATTGGTGTAGAGCAACAGTCGCACATGTTAGTAATGACCAGGTCAAGGATGTTGCTACCTCTAGTGAGGGTATGAATGAGCTGGTCCAGGGCATTGGAATTAATGAATTCCAGGAGACATTGGACAATTGTATTGATACATGAGTAGTTTTCCCAGTTAATGGAGAGGTAGTTGAAGTCACCCAGTATGAGAGTGTTAGGTTGGACCTTAATATTCTCCAGAGTGCTTAGGAACATGGAGTGAGAGTCTTGGGACATGGTTGGGGACCTATAGGAGGTAATGACCTGAATCACTGTCTTACCCAGTGTAGCTGCACCTGAAGTATCTCTGATGCATTATGTTGGGCTGCCAGTCTGGAGGTGTGTGCATCCTTTATGAAAATGGGAACTCCACTGCCTTTGGAGCTTTGGTCCAAGTTCTGGGGCTGAAAGGTGTGGAATGAGCTATAGCCTGTTAGTGCAGGGGTGCTTCCTGCTGCCTTGAACCAGGTCTCTGTTACAGCACACATGTTGATGTGGATGCCAAGGTTCACCTCAAGAGTTGAGTTTCTTGGCATCCATGCTTTGAACACATAGACAGTGGTTACAGTTAGGAAACTGATCATAATCTTTTAAATTATGCACCAGAGTCATTTAAAAAAAGATGTTTGCCTTTATTCTCCATTGTGTAGTGGCCCTCTTTTCAATAAATGCATATCTCTGCACATACCAGGAAGTGGATTTCCAACATACGTAATGAACATGTGAAGATTTCTGCATATACTCGCTTGCAGTGTAGGGACGTAGCTGCAGTTCTCACTACTGGTGTTGCAATAGGCAATACTAGTGGCAATTTTATTCTTTTAACTGAAGAATAACAGCTCTACATTTGGTGGTGCTACGGTAGCATTGTCGCCTCACATTAAGATGTCCTGTTCGATTCTCAGCTAGAGCATCTTCTGTGTGGAGACATGAGTGAATGGGCATACCTTCATTGAAGGTTGTGTGTCAGGGCCGGCAACTCGGCACGTAAAAATCTACTGCCAATCATCTCGGCTGGAGCACCTTCTGTGTGGAGATTGCATGTCCTCCCCGCGGTTGAGTGGCATTCGAAAGACATGCGTGAATGGGCATGCCTTCATTGAAGTTTGGGCGTCGGGCTGGCACCTCAGCACCATTGAAATCTACTGCCAATCATTAGCGGACCGGAGTTCCACTGCAGCGACCGCTAACTCGGAAAAGCCGAAAGAAGAAATGAACTATTATGATTTTCAAGCATTCTTGAAGGGAGGGGGTTCACCCCTCCACTTGCTGACATTAGATGGGTGTGCCCCACACTCCTGTTATGTACATACTGTAATTCCGATATCAGTGTAACTCAGAAAATGAGAATATTTGGATATATTGCAATCCTGGATTTAGCATATTTATATATATATATATATATATATATATATATACATATATATATATATGTATATACACACACACACACACACACACACACATATATATATATATATATATATATCTACACACACACACACACACACACACACACACACACACACACATATATATATATATATATATATATATACATAGAGAGAGAGAGCTCTTACTCTTTGTTCTACAGTTTTGAGAATTACCATTACAGTCATCTCATTCAACTTACACCTTTACAACTGCTGCAGTATCCTTTCACAGTAATTTTTAGCTAAGGCATACCAAATTGAAATAGAAAGCAGTAGTAAAGACTTTTAGTTAATATAATCAGCAATGTATCTATTTCTTAATGAGTCAAGATTTTCAGTTCTCAAGATGCAAAGTCAGCATCCTGGAAAGAAGTCTATTAACCCCTGCGTAAGAATTGAATTGTGGAAGATTGCTGGTCTTTACATTTAAGAAAAGCTATAATCAACAGACTTCAAATATCTCTGCAAGCAGTTCTCCTTTTCTGGACACCCACATGAAAATCCTTAGTAATCTAGACTGTGTGCCCTTCCTATATCTTTTGTTAGACCTGATAGAAAAAATGATAACAAATGTTAGGGCTCATCTGTAAGTAGATTTAGTGTGAAGCAAACTGTGAATGTGTTATACTATGATTTATTTGGTCCATGATTGGAGGGGTTGGAGGTTTTGATATTTTGAAAAAAAATCATTTGGTGTTGCTCATTTGGGTAAATTAATTGTAGTTAGTAGGTGTTAAAGACTAATAATTTCTTCTAAATATTTCCACAGTGAATGATGAATTAGAAGTATGTTTTAGCTAATTTTTTTAGTCCCTTAGCTTTCTTTCTTTACTTAATTTCTTGCTGCTGCAGCCTATTAAGCATCAGATCATGCCACTAATCAGTCCTCATTCACCTTTTGGGTGAGAGTTGATTATGGAGTCATCATGAATGAAGCCATTAGATGTTCTCTTTATGGCTAGACCCCCATCTCTGGTGGTTGATGTAGGCACCCTTGCACAAAAGGGGCATTGTACCCTCTCCCCATGGTATGGGAATGCTCCCATGCATACATTCCCCAAGATTTATCACTAACTTATAATTAACAAGCCTGTATCCTCACTGTTTTTTGGCCACTGTTTATGTGCAAGAGGAAGTTTGCATGGGATCAATCAGCTGACTGAGACCATCATCTCACTCCTCCCAGGGCAGTTGAGCTGACATAAGTTGCTCACACCTATCCTGCTCTGCTCTTCTGTTACATTGGCCAAGACACTAATCAGTCTTGGATCGTGTGAGCCATAGTTGGCGCTTTATGACTGTAAACGATGGAGATAAGAAAAGTTTAATTTCCTTCAGTACCTCCATTCCATTATAACAGTGTTGATGCTTGTGGGGTACTGGCACACGGAGTTCCTTAGACATATACCATGATATATAATGAGGTGGTGCATCCTGGCATATCAGTACAATCTAACAACCCCATAAATATAGTCCCAGTGATAATATCACATCTGGAGTAAGCACTATACTTAAAATTGTATTTAACCATGAATACAGGCAGCAGTTAAACTATAATTACTAGTTTTTAACAGAAGTTAAAAGAGCTACACGAAGTCCCTGTTCCACACAATTGACCATTACCAGAAGCTAGGCAGCTAGATCCACAGAAAGCAAACATACTTATTACTTGCCAAGATGGACTTCCTTGTGACACTTTAACAGGCACAGTTACAGTGTAATAAATCTGTGTTGCTGAAAATTAAAAAAATGTCCTGGAAACTTTGACAAGTAGGAAGAATTACAGTACATGTTTAGATATTCACTTTGAGCATCTGGGAAATTACATTTAGGCTACTAATCCTTGAGTAGTTAGAGTACTTGAGATACTTGAAGGAGACAACCCGACTATCCATTTCAGTAAGACTTTCATAGTTTCATAGTTTCATAGTTTCATAGGTTCATACTAGGCTATCTGCCCGAGGGCATTTACAAGCCTAGCCCATCGTTTTGTGGCTTACGCCACCCCTTTAGTATGGGGAACTATACCCCTTATTTTGCTGTGCCTCTGTCGAGCAGTGACACTGAGGTAATCCCTGGGGTATATCTGCGATCTCCCATCCATTGGTCAAGATTTCTCTTGAACAAGGCCAGCGAGGTGCTCTGCCTCACATGTACCGGGATTTTGTTCCACAGCATAGGGAGTCTTTGGGTGATGAATCTATCCCTCCAGCACGTCCTATTAATAGCCGTGTCGAGGTTTAAGTCTCCGCCCTTGTGGCTCTGATGGATCTAGATTTTTTGAGGTGAAGCATATTCATCAAATCTGGGTTTGACATGGCCTTGTATGTTAGGCAAAGGTCACCTCTGAGCAAGCGGTGGCGACTGAATAGAGCTGGAGTTCTTTCAGTCGGGCAGCATAGGACAGATTTTGAGACCCTTTATCCTTTTGGTGAGGAACTTTTGTGGCCTCTCCAGCTGCTGCAAGTGTCGGGTCAGATACATTCCGAATGGGGCATTGTACTCAATCATTGGTCTGATGAGTGATGAGTAAAGGGAGACTATGACCTCCCTTGATCTAGATGAGAATCCCTTCATGATAAGGTGGGCAATGTAGAAGGTCTTCCTAACTACTTTAGCTACATGGGTGTTGAATGACAGACTACTATCAACCTGGGTCCCCAGGTCCCTGATAACTTCTTCTGTGCACAGTGGATTGCCACCTATTTGGTAGCTAGGGGTAACCTTGTTTTTCCCGAAGGGTATGACTATGCATTTTTTGGCATTTAACTTTAGGCCGTGGCTCTGGCACCAGTTATCCGTTTCTGTGAGACCCTTCTGAAGGATATCTGTGTCAGATGTGTTTTCTACTATGCCGGCCAGTTTGCAGTCATCTGCAAACTTTGTCAGCCATAACCCTCCTGTGTTTGCTTGTACTTCGGAAAAGTAGATGCCAAACAAGAGTGGGCCCAGGACTGAGCCCTGTGGGACACCACTTGTGACAGGCTTTGAGTCTGACATGGCGCCAGCAACTCTGACCCTGTGGGTTCTGTCACTCAGCCAGTTTGCAACCCATCTTGTGATATATGGGTTAACATTTAAGCTGATGAGTTTTCAATGATACCCGAGTGGGGTATTGTATCGAAGGCCTTAGCCAGATCGAGGTAGGCTGTATGGACTGCCTTTCCCTCATCAATGGCTTTGGTGACTGTTTTGAAAAAGTCAACCAAGTTTAAAAGGCATGATCTGCCTTTGACAAAGCCAAACTGGGTTGGATCCAAAGTCTGCAAATTCCCTATGTCTTTATTTATGAGGTCCATTATGATCCTCTCCATGGCTTTGCAGATAAGGCTTGTCAAGCTAATGGGCCGGTAATTTCCAGGGTCGGTGGAGGCACCGCCTTTGTGAAGTGGGACCACAGTTGCAGTGCGCCACTTCCTGGGTACATATCCAGAGGTAAGACTTTGATTAAACAGCTGTCCTAGCTGTGGGTTTAATTCCTCATTGAGTTCGTGGAGCACACAGCCGGGGACACCATCAGGTCCCATGGATGCTGTGTTTTTTGCTTTGGAGAGAGCAGTTCTCACTTGGGCGCTGGAGATGTTTGGGGGGCTGCAATCGTTTGGTATAGATATTTCTCCTTTTGGGGGGGAGGGGGGAAGTTTGCACTGAACCTGTCAGCCAGTATGTTGGCAATGTCTGTAGGATCAGTAATCTTCACATCATTTTGAACTAGTTCTGAGCATATCTGGGAGTTTCCTCCTAGGTTTCTAACATAGCTAAAGAAGGCCTTATGATTGTCTTTTGAGTCTTTAGCTATTTTTCTCTCGAAATTTGCTTTGGATGATTTTATGAGAGCTCTTAGTTTTTTACTTATAGTGATCAAGGGTGTCTTACCTTTTAAGGATTTTGCTCTATCTTGTAGTAGCTTCCTCCTTTTGTTGTAGAGTTTGTTTATGGCTGGGGTCCACCAGACTGGACGCTTGCCTTTGGTACAAAGAGTCTTTGTTTTGCTTGGGATTGCCTTATCCATGCAGTCCTGCAGGTGCTGGTAGAAGGCATTTGTAAGTGATTCAGCGGCTAGAGTACTGTTTTCCGGCTCGGGGCCTTAAAGGAGACCACACTAGTCTTTAGAAGTGTGAAGTCGGCTTTTGAGAAGTTCTTTACTGTGGTCTTTTTTATTTCAGGTGGGGGTGGGATGAGGACCTCCAGCGAGATTAGTTTGTGATCTGATTTCACCAATGAGGGGTATACCTCCGGTGTTGAACATTGTGCTCCCATGTTCGTGATGATGAGATCAAGTATGTTATCTCCTCTTGTGGGGATGGTGACTAGTTGTTCCATGGCATTTGAGTTTATGAATTCCAGGAACTTTTGGGCTAGGGTGTTTGGGCTTGAGTAGTGTTCCCAGTCTATATTAGGGTAATTGAAGTCACCTAGTATGATGGTGTTTGGTGATACATTTATCCCCTCTAGTGTTTTCAGGAAGGCCATGTGAGGTTCCTGAGTTTGTGAGGGTGGCCTGTAACATGCTACAATTTGCAGAGCAGTCTTGCCTACGGTTAATTGCACCTGGATGGTCTCCGATGCATCGTGCGTTGCCACCAGTCTTGAGGTGTGGGTGTCCTTGATGAATATGGATACCCCCCCTCCTTTCTTGGTATTGTCCGGATTTTGGGGCCGGAACGCATGATATGAGGTAAAACCTGATAGCGCTGGGGTGCTCCTTGTCTAGGAGGTTAAACTGAGGGGTTTTGTAATGCATAAGCCCTTTCACATGCAGAAACCATGAAGCATGATGGTTGATAGATGTACAGCATTAGTAATTAAACTGAATAGGAAAAGAAAACTGCTTCTGAATGACAATGTACTTCAGATCTTATACAGTTTGCCTTTTTTCACTAACGTTAGAAATATTTTTACTTTTCAAGAGTACATTAAACAGTAATAAGTTTGCCACAGCAAATATCCCGTACTTTTCAGAGCTACATGGGATAATAACATTGGCATACACTGCTGGAAACTCCTGGTTCTCTGGCTGCAGTGTGATTCTCAAACAATCTGGAAATATATCGCTGATTGATAAGTATATTTCTTGGCATTTTAACCTTTCAGAGTTCTGCATTGTCTTAATTTTGCCTGACTGAATTATTTTATATATTTTCTGGCATTGTTTTCTGTTTCTCATCTGTCCTGAAACTGCTTCCCTCCATTCCTCTGGTGAAGTTTATAAAACTGGTCTAACAGCTTTTGCGTTATCTGATTGCTTGAAGGTTTGCTGATTTAAAAATAGTTCCTGTTTGTAAATTCCTACATACACTGTTGGAAACTCCTGGTGTTCTGGCTGCAGTGTGATTCTCAAACAATCTGGAAATATATTGCTGATAGATAAATATATTTCTTGGCATTTTAATCTTTCAGAGTTCTGCATTGTTTTAATTTTGCCTGATTTAATTTTTTTATAAATTTTCTGGCATTGTTTTCTGTTTCTCATCTGTCCTGAAACTGCTTCCCCCATTCCTGTGGTGAAGTTTATAAAACTGGTCTAACAGCTTTTGTGTTATCTGATTGCTTCAAGGCTTGCTGATTTAAAAATAGTTTCTGTTTGTAAATTCCTGCATATACTGTTGGAAACTCCTGGTGTTCTGGCTGCAGTGTGATTCTCAAACAATCTGGAAATATATCACTGATTGATAAGTATATTTCTTAGCATTTTAACCTTTCAGAGTTCTGCATTATCTTAATTTTGCCTGACTGAATTATTTTATATATTTTCTGGCATTGTTTTCTGTTTCTCATCTGTCCTGAAACTGCTTCCCCCTATTCCTGTGGCGAAGTTTATAAAACTGGTCTAACAGCTCTTGTGTTGTCTGATTGCTTCAATGCTTGCTGATTAAAAAATAGTTAAGCAATAACCCATGCCTGGGTGTGGGTAATGCTGGATTTACCCACGGTTGGTGTGGTTTGGTCACAAGGGCAAAGCCCGTGTGGCCAAAGACAACCATGGGTAAATCCATCATTACCCACACCCAGAAGTGGGTTATTGCTATTATACAAAGCCATTATTTAAGAAAAAAATACTTACTTTTCTTAAATAATGGTATTGTATAATGTCTCCATGCTGCCTTTCCGCAACTGTCCAGTATTCTGCGGGCAGTTCTGATGTACTGCGCATGCATATGCTTATGCAATACATCACAGCTGTGTGTAGACGCAATGGAAAAAGGAAGATTTCTGTTGCTTTTTAAAAGTGTCTCGCTATGTTAAAAGAGTTTAACATAGCGAGATAGCTTTAAAAAAAGCATCTGAGATCTTCCTTTCTACGTTGCTTTTTTTAAAGCTTTCTCGCTATGTTAAACCCATTTAACATAGCGAGACAGCTTTAAAAAAAGCAATGGAGAAAGGAAAATCTCCGTTGCTTTTTTTAAGCTATTTCTCTATGTTAAACCTGTTTAACATAGCGAGATTACAGCAACAGAGCTCTTCTGTTCTCCATTGCTGTCTAAAAAAAGACATACTAATGGAAAAAGTCCGGGCGACCGGACCTTTTTCCATTAGTATAAGTCTGATTTACAGCACATTTTGGAATATTGATGGGTGGTCACTGTATAATTTCTGTTTATAAATTCCTGCATACACTCTTGGAAACTCCTGGTGCTCTGGCTGCAGTGTGATTCTCAAACAATCTGGAAATATATCGCTGACTGATAAGTATATTTCTTGGCATTTTAACCTTTCAGAGTTCTGCATTGTCTTAATTTTGCATGACTAAATTATTTTATATATTTTCTAGCATTGTTTTCAGTTTCTCGTCTGTCCTTTAACTGTTTTCCCCCCTCCCCTCCACCCTATTCTTCTTGTGGTGTTGTTATAGTTGGTGGCTTTGCAGTTGTCCACCCCTACTGTAAATTTGATCTGGGACACCCCTCCCAGTCTGGTGCTCACTCTACTTAATACAGAGACAACATTTGAGAAGGCCAACCAACTTAGGTTCTTCACCTTGAATTTTTCTTCTGCTCCTTCCTCTCTCCTTGCACTTTACTAAAACAATGCACTTTATTTTGCTTTTGCCTCTTCTTAAATAGTACTCGGTTGTATTTATTCCGCTCCATTTACTACTGCTTGGTAGTAGCCTGATTAAATTGCAACTGTTACTTTAAGCCTTTTGGTTAAAGCACTTGGGCTCCAAACAAGTTGTTTTCCATTAAGAAGATTTGTGGTCTGCACTGTTGTGGCAGGCCAGGTAGCTTATATCCTTCTAAGTTGGGATTTGCTGATTGAAGGCTCAGTGTCTGTTATTCTAAAAGTGTATTAGTTCTGGTTAAATCACTTGGGCTTTAGGCCAGTTATTTTTAATTAAGAAGGTTTCCGGTCTGCACTCTTGTGGGAGGAGATGCTAGATTCTGCCATTCTGAGCTGGGAATTTCAGGTTAAAGGCTTATTGTGCTTATTTGAACTGTTTCTTTCTGAAATTGGTGTGCCTTTGTTGCTGTAGCATAGACTAGATTCAGGCATCCTGAATCTAGTTTTGTTTGTATAACTTGAGCACTTATTCAGGCCATCTCTTTTGGAGAAGGTTCTTCTGCACCCTAGTGGCAGGAGTGTGCACTTAGAACTTGTCTGATTGAAGTCTGCTGGAACGGGGCTCAGTTTTTTGATTTTTATTGGTTAACTGGTTAATTTGTTTAAAGAAGTTTGCTCATTTGCTACTGTTATATTAAAATAAATACACTTTATGAATTCCCGCTTAGCTAGGGTTAAACTATTCCTGGCACCATAAAGTCTTCTCTTCAAATTTTCCCTTAGAACTAGCTAGTTTTATAGTTTTAACACTAAAATCTGTTTCTTTGAGCTCAGCACTTGTTCAGAACTCATTGTAAACAAGAAATAAGCTACAAAATACTACAGCACACAACTTTCCTCACTTGTCTAGAGGAAAACAGTTTTTAATACTTAATAAATAAGCACCTCTAAAGGCATGTCTAAGGATCAGCTCCTGGTGTTTTCTCGTGTCTACCTGATGAATCTGGGCACCTTGAGGTAATGTAGCAATTGCCTCATGTACACAGACAACCCTCTCCTCCTACCACCCAACACTACAACCTGTGACAGATGCACTTATATAGCCAAACTGGAAGCAAAGCTCTCTTCACACAAGACTGGACTAGACAGTCAAGAGGAGAAGGTAAACACTTGCACCACACCACACTCATCAAATAGTCCCTCAAAACCTACACCACCAAAACACACACATAGAAACACGAAACACACACCTACATTCATGGAGGCTCTTAATAAAAATCTGCTCAAGCAACAGAGACCTCCAAAGCAGAAACGCAAGCAACCTCCACCCCCCAACGCAACCCAAATGACACATAGCCCACAAACTCAGTGTGCCACTCAACCACAGCCCATAAGGCATAACAACGTGCCCAACACTCTAGTCATAGGTGACTCTATAGTCAGGCACACTGATGTTCCACTCACCAGGCTAAACAACGTGAAAGTTACTGTCAGATGCCTATCAGGTACCAGAATCTGCCACATAATGCATGCACTCAGGTCACTCCACAACAAGTACAAATATGACTCTGTCATTGTCCATGTTGGTGTGAATGACCTGAAATTTACCTCCCTGAACTACTTGAAAAGAGACTTGGAGGAGCTCTACGATCTTGTAGCCCAGGCAGGTATGACCCCAGCCCTGAGTAGCATCCTGCCATCACCCAGAATGATACCACAGTACAAGGACAAAATGATTGACTTCAACAGTTGGCTAAGCTTCTGGTGTCATTCTAAGGGGATCCAGTATCTGTCTGCCTGGAATGACATGATCGACAAACCACTATGCTTTGCCAGAGATGGCCTGCACCTGTCACCCTTGGGATTTCAGATACTGGCTAAGGCTCTTGCCACCCCTATAGTGCCTTTTTTAGGCAAGGTTCAAATGATGAATTCACCACCTTAACAGGTACAAGCAAGCAAAATCTAAGGGTAATGCTACTCAATGCTAGAAGTCTAAACCTCAAAATGTATTCACTCAAGGCACTCCTTAAAATGGAGAACATCGACATCTGTGCAGTGACAGAAACCTGGTTCAAGGCTCCAGAGAGCACCCATGCATTACCAGGCTATAATTCATACCACACCTTTCGGCCATGTAACCTGGGCCAAAACACTAAAGGTGGAGGTGTGTCCATATTCATTAAGGATATCCACACCTCCAGGCTAGTTGCTCAGCATAATGCATCCGAGATTATCCAAGTGCATAAGCAAAAAAACAACTGCAGGTCGAACCACTACTGGTAAACACAAAATCCACAGCCAGAAAAGTGAACAGGAACCACGGTTTCTTTCTTTTTAAACGATTTATTCAGTTCTCCAAAAGTGCACAAAAATGAGTCAAGCGCTTTCGCCCGGGCACTCCCAGGCTTTATCAAGATACTGAATTAAACAACTCTTTGGTTTTTTATATACCACTTAATTAATTAATTGTTTAATTAAAAATCCTTTATTAGATTAAAATTTAAAATGTATGTTTGCTTAAAGCTATCACAGTTGTTAAAATGTATAAAACATATATAAAATGTTGAGTGTTAAATATGAAATATAAAATGTAAAGTATATATATTGAATGTTGTAAAAGACTTCACTTGTCATTCAGTAAATAAATAAATGAACTTTAGAATAAATTTCTTTAAGGTACTGTGCAAAACCAGGTTTAAAATAGTTAATTCATTGTTGTTAACCACATTACAGTTGTAGGAACTTTTGTGCAGTGAAGCAAAATTAACTTATATTTGAAAACAGGGTTAAATTCTTGTTGTTACAATAATAAACCATGAAACAATGCCCATACTTGTCCCGGATGTATGAGTAAATAAATACATAAATAAATACATAAGTGCCTTATTGTATTAAAATCCTTAGATATAAAACCATCACTATTATAACTAGTAGAACAAATACAATGCTCAAGAAAATGTAAATGTCACAAGGTAAATAATACTAAAAGGTATACTATAAAAATAACTTATAACCATTATCTTATAGTTGAAATCCACTTTTTCGTTAAATAATTTATCTACATGTTAATATTGTGCTGTAAAAACGTAGAAGCTAATGTGTTAAAAAACTGATTTTAACAAACTTGATTTTAAAAATTAGTTCTTTGCATGAACTTGTTTTTTGTTTGTTATAATTTAACTCTTCTCAGTTTAAGTACACTGCTAATACTCAGACATTCATTAAACCCTGGTGCTTTAGACGAGTTCAATTTTATTTGCCATACTAATTCTCTGTATTCTAGGGATGTTTCCCAATCACCCCCTCTTATATCACCTTTGACTTGTTCTAGAACCAGGAATTTTAAAGACATTTCTTTGCAAGATAGTGAGTGTTTGTAGAACACGTTTGTTTCTTTTTTGTTTTTAATTTCATACAGGTGTTCATAAACCCTCCTCTTCAGTGTTCTTTCTGTTTTTCCCACATAAAAGCATAAGCAGTGTTGACAAATTCCTAGATATACTATGCCCTTTGTATTACAATTGAAATGACCTATGGGAAATAGAGCAATTTTCTTGGATTTTAAAAATAATCCTGTGTTGTTAAGCATATAGGGGCATTGCTTGCAAGCATTGCATTTGTAAGTACCCCTCATTAGTTGGTTGTTGTGGATATTGTTTGCCATTTCTCTTTCAAGTAAATCTTTTAGGTTGTTGTTTCTCTTCCTAATAAAATTTGGCAACGTTGGAATTAATTTGTTAATTTCCGTATTATTGGACAAAATAGGCCAATATTTGGTTATAATGGCTTCTATGTCAGTACTATTACTGCTAAAAGTGTATGAAAAGGCATGGATTTTGTTGTTGTTGTTCTCCATGGTTTTTTTTGTTTCCCATAATGTTTGATGGTTCTTTGCCAAGTAATGGTGAGTATTGGTTCTTCCTCTTGTTCCAGATTTCAGTAGCCAGTGTGTTGAATAAACTAATAGGATAACTTTTTTCAAGAAATAATGTTTTTAAATATTCTACCTCAACTTGGAACAGATTATCGGTACTACAAATTCTCGATGCTCTGATCAGTTGGCCTTTTATAATACTCTTTTTTTGGAAGAAGGGATGACCACTGTCAAAGTGTAAGAACATATTTGAATATGTGCTTTTTCTATGAATACTGGGTTCGAAACAATTTGATTCAATATTTTTCACCAGGTTGATGCCTAAATAATGTAAATGATGGGGATTAATTTCGTATGTAAATTTTAGGAAATTGGTGGAGGAGTGCAACTAACTCTGGGCAAGACCGCAATCCAAATTGTAACTTGCTACAGATCCCCCACCATGTCCCAGGATTCCTACTCCATATTTCTTGATACACTGGAAAACATTAGGGTACAACCCAACACCCTAATAATGGGTGATTTCAACGACCCCACCATTAACTGGGAAAACTACTCATGTACCAACTCTTATGCTCAACGTTTTCTGGAATTCATAAATTCCAATGTCTTGGATCAACTTATCCACACCTCCACCAGGGGCAGAAATATCCTAGACCTGGTCATTACCAACATGAGCGATTGGTGTTCAACATCAGAGGTCAATTCTTCATTTGTTAGATCTGACCACTACAATCTAATCACCCTAGACATCCACATCCCACCCCCACCCCCCATTATGGAAACCACTGTAAAAAATTTCTCCAAAGCCAACTTAACACTTCTTAAGACAGAAGTGGCAAACTTCACGACACTCATGCAGATGGACAATACAGGTACGACTGTTGAATCCTACACAAATGCACTTTATAAGCACTTACAGGTGAGCATGGATCGTGCTACCCCTAACAGAACCAAGATGCTAGCCTCCAAAAAAAGGAAGCCAATCTGGTGGTCCCCTGCCATAAACAAACTCTACAGCAGAAGAAAGAAACTGTTGCAAAAAAGAGTAAAATCCCATGATTGGAGGAACTCTCTGGTCAGCCTCAAGAAGCTGAGATCCCTCATAAAATCCTCCAAAGCTAGTTACAAAAACAAAATCACCACTGAAGCCAACCACAAAGCATTCTATAGCTATGTCAAGAATCTCAATGGCAATATTCAGATCTGCTCTGAGTTACAGCACAATGGCACTAAATATACAGAACCAACTGATATTGCCAACATCCTGGCATTTAGGTTCAGTGCTAACTTTATCCCCCTCTCACCCCCTAAAGGGCCTAACTCTATACCAGAAGAATGCAAATTTCCTGTAATCATGGCTGCACAGGTAAAAAACACACTATCCACAGCCAAGAACACAGCATCCATGGGACCTGACAACTACCCAGGCTGAGTTCTACATGAACTGCAGAATGAACTGGCACCCCACGTAAGCACCATGTTCAATCATAGCCTCACCTCAGGCTTTGTGCCCAATGAATGGTGCACAGTGATGGTTATCCCACTCCACAAAGGGGGAGCCACCACGGACTATGGGAACTACCGCCCCATTAGCCTAACGAGCCTGGTCTGCAAGGACATGGAACATATCATCACGGATCTTATACACAAAGGCATTGGTAATCTCCAAACTCTGGACCTCAGTTCAGGTTTGTAAAAGGCAGATCATGTCTCCTAATCCTGATAGACTTCTTTGAAGCAGTCACCAAAGCTGTAGACGAGGGTAAGGTGGTTCACACAGCCTATCTAGATCTTGCCAAGGCTTTTGACACCATCCCCCACTCTGGAATTATAGATTAACTCACTAAACTAGGTATAAATCCTTATGTCACAATATGGGTTGCCAACTGGCTGACTGACAGAACCCACTCTGTGAAAGTAGCAGACTCCAAATCTGACTTCAGACCAGCGACAAGTGGAGCACCACAGGGTTCAGTCCTGGGTTCTCTCCTGTTTGGTATCTACTTTTCTGAAATACAGGCTAACGAGAAGGTCTTTGACTAATAAAGTTCACAGATGACTGCAAACTAGGAGCCATAATCGAAACTCCTAACGATGTGGACAACCTCACGGAGATAGATGCCTGGTGTCAAAGCCATGGCCTCAAGCTCAATGCAAAAAAGTGCATTGTCATACCCTTTGGTAAAAACTCTGTACCCATGAGCTACCACATAGCTGGTAGTCTACTTAACACTGAAAGTGTGATAAGAGACCTTGGGACACAGGTGGCCAGTAGTCTCTCCTTTGATAATCACATCACCACAGTAGTCAGGAAATCCTTCTATGTGGCACACCTCATAACATAAGGTTTCTCATCCAGGAAAAAAGAGGTCATTGTTCCCTTCTACTCGTAACTCATAAGTCCCATTATAGAATACAACACCTCTTTTGGTATGTACCTCACAAGACATCTACAACAACTGGAAAGGCCACAGAAATACCTCAAAAAGAGGATTACTGGCCTTAAACAGATGGCTTACATAGACCGTCTCAAAAAACTCCAGCTTTACTCCGTCGCATATCGCCTGCTTAGATGATGATATGTTCCATGGCCTTGCAGACCAGGCTTGTTAGGCTAATAGGGCAGTAGTTCCCATAGTCCATGGTCGCTCCCCCTTTTCTAAAGCTATGTCAAACCCAGGGCTGTTGGACATACTCCACTTAATGAAATCCCAATCCCACGCTCTAGGGACCTAAACCTTGTCACCACAATAAACAGAACATGCTGAAGGGATAGATTCCTGTCCCAGAGACTTCCCATACTCTGGAACAAACTACCTATCTATATCAAACAAAGATCCTCATTAGCACTCTTCAAGAAAAATCTTGATGATTGGATGGGAAATAGGAAATTCACCCCGGGGATCACCTCTGTGGCTTTGCTTGACAGGGGCACAGGAAAATAATTTTCTTGGGTGGCAAAAGCCAGGGTACCTTTTTGGCTAGGCTTAAATAGGCCCTAGGGCCAATAGCCTAGTACCTACCTATGAACCTATGAACCTATGAACCTATGATTATATTTGCTGAAATGCAAGTCCCTACATATTCACCACTGCAGGCAGAAGCAGTCACTACAGAAGACTCAAAAACAAACTGAGACTACATCACCTTGAGCCAGGTGAGTCCTTGATTTAGCTTTCTTTACCTGCAGTTCTGAAGGGGCATTATTTTATATTTACTTTTCTTTAGACTTTTTAAACTACAAC
The DNA here is from genome assembly GCF_019279795.1 of Protopterus annectens. Classification (NCBI taxonomy): domain Eukaryota; kingdom Metazoa; phylum Chordata; order Ceratodontiformes; family Protopteridae; genus Protopterus; species Protopterus annectens. The sequence goes on along the minus strand of NC_056726.1, from coordinate 120,448,344 downwards.
AGAATTCCTTGATTATCTGAACTTTATTTATATTTTTGCATATATACTGTTTTTTTCCTTCATGAAGATAACCGTAGTTTGATGTTTCTGCCTTTCACAGGCTTCATTTTCTTTGTTAAGTTTGTTTAAGCATCTGATCAGATGCCAAAATTAAATGTATACTTTCAGTAACTGCTAGTCTAAATGGACCAATAATTATAAAAGTTTTGTGTGAGCCCCAGTAGAAATAATTCCATACAAGAAACATTTTTCATTCTTTTGGTTATTCATATATGTTTTGTGTATAGTAAACACCCAATTGCAGACTTTTTTTGGTCTTAAGGAAAAGATGAAAAGGAAAAAAAAAAGACATTTATGGTCTAAAACTAATTTTCATAACCATAAACTTGATTACTCAATTGCTTAACATATCAGATCTGTCAGAGTAACACAAAATATTCCTACCTTATGGGATTAATTTGCAAATGCTGTCATTAAAAAATCTGATTTACATGCCAATGAAAGTTGCCCTCAGCTGCCTATAAATAGCCCTTTCAACAATCTTAGTCAAATATTCTCTTATGAGATAACAAATTTAACTGATGGGACAGAACTGTTGAAAGATATTTCAACAAGGTTCATTCTGTCTCCTCGTGAGACTGAAATATCAGATGGTTCCATGCTTTTCTGTAATGTGCGTATAACTGAAATGTTAGAGTTGGGGTGTGGATGGAGACAGACTTGTTGAGTATATGGTTAAATTTAGAATTAGGAACATGGCTGAGACACTTCTCAGATAGTCTGATGAACTTCTGCCTTTCATAAAGTACACTTCATCATCATTTGGCAGAGGATGCCATTTTCTTTTCACACTCTTCCTGAAGTGCTTTTACCTATACATTTTGCCGCATAACAGAAATAATTGTGATCATAACATATTTTTTTAGTTAATTTCACTCATATTTTGGCAATATTGTTAATACTTTAAATGTTAATATTATCCATCACTTTCTGTTAAAAATACATAACATCATATAGGTGGAGCAATCTTATATCAGAATCACAGTGTTGACTATTTTGCCACATAATTCTTATACTTGCATAACTTATTGAAACATATAGCTTAGATTTATAACTTTTCTTTAAATGCTCCAGAGTTAGAGAAATGTCTCCAGATAAATGCAACTGCTCACTCATTCACAAGCTGGGGTATTGGAGACTTCTTCATCCATGGTTGTAGGAAGACAGTTGAACACTTGCATGCTGCTTCAGGATACTTCCATTTGTAGTTAAGCAGCGGTAAAAAGTTATAAGCGCATCTTTTGTAAAGAAAACTCACTTGGACCTTACATTTGAATCATTTTCAAGGCTTAAATATCTTGATACAACAGAAAAACTCAGTAGTTAGACTTTACCTGAAATCATCTTTTCCCAGTCTGCTAGCAGCATTATACTTTTTGTAGCTGTTCATTTAATGATTACAGTAGCCTTTAATCCTGCATTAATTCAGCATAAAATGAAAGAAATTGGCAAGTCCTTTATGAATGCTTTCCAAAGGGCACAAGCTCTCCTGTCAAAATGTTTCTGTGTGCATTAACCAACTCTGCAGCATTTCCTTTTCTAGATGTTCTAACTTGTTCAATCCTTGTAAGGAAAATTCCTGTTATATTTGCTTTTTATATCAAACGTTAGCAAATGGATTTCATCTTTGTAACTGCTTCTTTATTCTTACGTTTTCCTTTCAGTCATTACACTATCCTCAGTTTATTCCTGTAAACATTTTTCCACAGGTATACTCTGCTTTATATGTTGTATTACTGGTATTAAAGTAATACGTTCATTAATAATAACATGCAGAAAAATAACCAAACTAAAACAAAGCATTATTGATATCCATACACTGCTTGTGCATCTCTTATGTTTTGTACTGCAAAAGTCCATTCAACTGAAATGCAAGGAGAGATAAACACTAGTATTTCATCTGCAACTTGGTGATATTTAATTAATTCTTTTCAGCTTAATTCAACTTCTTCATCAAGGCAATCATAACCCAGAATGATAAACATGAGATTTTATCAGAAGAAGGGGACCCCTGTCCCATTTAATGACACTTCCAACCCATATCCTAAAAAAACAAGAAAAATCACATCCTGTCCTTCCCTATAAAAGTGAATATGTCAGTGGATGATTGAATGAATGCAAGGCACAATGATGTGTAAGAGTTATGCACCCCTAGTTTAATAATTTGTCTGTGCCTCCTAGCTCTGCTGGTTGGCCCACTTCAGTGAGTTAAAAATAAAGCACAAAGTACATTTGGAAGTTATGCCATTGCTGTTTGGTGAATTCATGCCATTATATGTGCACTGATACTTGGTTATATGCTATTATGAATGCATGGATTATTTCTTGGTATGTGATTACCTGCTGCAGTATCGCACGCTCTTCTTTCAGTCTTCTCTTTTCCTGTTGTACAAATCTGTCCAAAAGCTGTTCCTCTAATCCCTCTCTGTCTTGGCGAAAATGAAGTAAGCTACAGAAAGCTGCAACCTCTGCAGGCACTTCATGGGGAAGGCTGGCTGTGTGCAAGTAAAGTCGGAAACCTGGCTGGCACTCAACCTCATGATCTGCAACCTGAAAAAATGGAAGACACCGTTTGGTGAATGTATTTTAATGAGCATATTTTCATGTATGTGACACTTGTAATTTCATTAAACAGTATGTGTAACAAACATACGCACATGCGCTTCTATGTATGCTATCCTTTTGTGGAGAGAAGAGAGGGATGGGTGATTTTTTTTTCTCTACAGCTATAAATTATAGTTTAAATAAGACCTTTAACAGCTCTGCTTCTATTATCATCCTTTCCCCAGTGTGAGCTAATTCTAAAGTATTCAGTACAAGTATGATCACTGCTTTCTTGTTATTCACTTGGAGTGGGGAAGAATTCATGCTAGAATAATTGGCATTGCTATTTTAAAACACTTCTTCTATGTAGCTAGACTACTACTGGGTACTGGAATTAGGCATACTGAGATGATGGTAAATGGAATGGTTGTTCATAACTTGTCAGCACATATACAATACTATATTTCTCTTTTTTTTCATTATAAAGTGCAGAAGCTTCTGCATTTAGTATGACTGGATGCAAGATCATGCCAAACTGTGATAAGTGGGCATATTTTATAAACCAAATTATTTTACTTTTTCGAACTTTTGTGAACAGGATATCCATCGACTTATATGTCTTACCAAAGCAATGATGCAGTCTGTGAGTAGATCATCTTTATTCATTTTAAAACAAATGCAGAATAGACACAGGAATTTTAAGTTTAACCACAATGAAAAATAAAGTTAGCTTCCATTGTTTTGTTAGTTACATTAACTCAGTCATTCCAATGGACCTTAGGAAGTTTGTACTGCAGCTACCAATGGGAGGAGCCTCAGCCCCCCCCAAATGTTTTTATTAATTTTTATAACACGATAACTTAACAGTATACTATCAAGAAAAAAACAAATAAACTATATACAATGTCCATAACAACTAAAAAAAATTATATATACATAGGAGAACACTTAATATTTCTCTAACAGATTAGACAGTTTTGTTCAAGCAATTAAATGATGAGTTGTGCTGTTAGTCCTGGCTTTTATAGTAGCAATCTCATTCTTACCAATGTATTTCACAAGATGAATAAACTCAACTTTAAAGACAGGAGTAGATTGGGATTTCCAATTTTTAGTAACAATTTTTCTTGATATAGAGAGGATAGACCACAGTAAATATGGTTGGCTTTTAGGAATGACTTCAGGAACGCTGAAAAGGATAAGGGAGTCAGAAATTGTACAGTTGTCATTCCATAGAGCTTTACAAAGATATTTAAAGTTGCAATTAACAACCATATGTATTCAGTCAGCATTGGGGTCTCCACATCTTCAGCATTTAATTTAATCTTTCTTGTGCATTATTGCTAGTCTATGTGGAGTGAAAAAAACATCTATGTAAACATTTTTATGTGTATACATGCCAGAACAGGGAAGATGTGGATTGCTTCACTGACTGTAAACAATGTTTTTTATCTTTTTCTGAGAATACTTGTCTATTAACTTCACTTGAATAATTCCAGAAAGAAACACCCATTTTGCTAAAATAATTTCTGAGAATTTTATAAATAACAGATATGGATGAAGTATTCTTGGGTGAGCTATTAATAACTGTTGAGATAAAATCCAAGATTTTTAAGTTACTCTTATTGTATGCCTCTAATGAGGGTATGAGCTTAGTATATATAAAAAAATCCTTGCAAGTTTGGATGTCCAGCCAGTTGCAGTTTTGCAAACTCTGCTGATCAAATAGTCTGCAGAACTTAATTTATTAGCTGAGAGAAATTGCTTTTAATATAATAGGCCACCCTTCTTAAATTTTAGCATTTTCTGAGTATCAAAAGATACCAAACATTCATTTGTGTAAGCAATAGGAAACATAACTATTAATAAATTCTTAATTAATTGATTAGAAAACATAAGCTTTTTAAACAGCAGCAATATTTGGTTTATAAGAGGTGTGAGAACAAGTTTTGTCCTTTCACTTTGAATGTATATTTTTAAAATCCATATAAAGATGTTTGTATGTATTTGAGTATATGGTTCCAGCAATGTCCTATTACTATTAAGAAGTATGGTTTCAAACACTGATTTCCAATATGATGTATAAGAAGTACTATTCCAAAGCAACACTATGTTAATAAATGCAGAGTTTAACCAAAAAATCAATATTTGGAAGCCCTATACCTCCTTCATCCCAGCTTGTGGTGTGCCAGAGAAGAGAAATTCTTGGTTTTGTGGCATACCAAAGGAAGTTAACTTATACATTATTTATTTTCTGTTTAATTTTGACAGGTGTGAGCGAATTATTAGAGCTTGGCCAATGAATAAGATTTTTGGCAACTGTATCATTTTGATTAAAGTTAGTCTGTCTTCAAATGTGAAGAAGAGTCTGTTCCAACTGTCTATTAGACTAGTAATTGAGTCTATAAGTTGTAGGTAATTAGGTGTGAATGATTTTTTTATAATTAGATTCAATAATGATACCTAGGTTAGATAAAACAAAATCCTCCCAACAGAGGTGAGGAATCCAAGGTATGAACAGCCAACTCAATCAGCAGAAATAAATCCAAATAGATGTTATAAAATCCAAACTTCTTTAATGACAGAAAAATGTGAGCGCTTTCGCAGTGTAACACTGCTTCTTCAGACAACATACACCAAGTCTCACTGAATATTTAAATACAAAACAATTACATAAATGTGGATGCTGCAATTATTGTAACAGCATAGAAGAATCAAGTTTTTTAAGCACCCTGGAACTGGTAGGCTTTGGCAGCTTAAGGCTATAGCAGATTACAATACTCAAAACGTGTATGTAGCACACTGCACAGTATGTTTTAGATTTTATGTTGGTAAAACCAACCATAGGTTAAAGGAGCAGATTCGTGACCACTTGTATTGTACTAAGAAAGGTCTGGATTATAGTGCATTAACAAAGCACACTATACAGGAGGCTAACACACACACTTTTTTGTTTCAGGTTCTACAGACAATTGAGATTAACAAGAGAATGGGTGATGTTGTTAGTAAAACAGAAAATGTAGTGTTGCAATGGATTCTATGGTTTACCTCGCACAGAGGCCTGGGACTTAATGACAGTGTGCCCCTGAAACCTGTGCTTAAAGCTAAGAAATTGAGATAGTACTATGTAAAGCATATGTAAAGACTTGTACCCTTTAAGGTTTTAACTGTTTTTAAATTGGTTTTCAGTGTGTTAATTATGGTTGTCTTCTGTTAGGTTGTTAATGTAATTGTTTTGTATTTGAATATTCGGTGAGACTTGGTGTATGTTGTCTGAAGAAGCAGTGTTACTCTACGAAAGTGCTCACATTTTTCTGTCATTAAAGAAGCTTGGATTTTATAATGTCTGTTTGGATTTATTTCATAGGTTCATAGGTTCATAGGTTAGTACTAAGCTAACTGCCCTTGCGAGCCATTTTAAGCCTAGCCAATTATCCCTTGTGAGACTCAAACCCTGCACCTTGTGCTTGCAAGGCAAACACCTTAACCATTAGTCCACCCTCCCATTTCTGCTGATTGAGTTGGCTGTTCATACCTTGGATTCCTCACCTCTGTTGAAATTATTTTGTTTTATCAAACTGTGCTTTGGGTTTTTGGCTCACATTGGACTGGTATTTTAATGATAATTAGGTATTTAATATGCATGCCCTCCCAGTTTATGTCTCTTTTGAGCCTCGGCCTTTTGACAGAATCAAATTAAGAATATAATTTCCGCCTCCTACTATATATTCCAAACTCTAATGCATACTTTTTGAAGCAGAACAGGAACTGGTGAACACAATAGAACATACTGGTGGAATCTATCCTGTTGATTATCACAAAACATTCTTATTTTCATAATTGTATCATACCCTTTTGTCGCTTTTATTTGTGTAAATAATTTAACACATACTTTTGTCACTTTTATATTAGTGTAAATACCATCTTTTATCTCCATTTTTTATTCACTGCTTCTTGTATTTTTTATTGAACTACTTTCATTTACTATGTATCAACTAAGATTTGCATCGTTTCATTTGTATTGTATTTCAAATTTATAATCAAATTGTTTACTACTGGAGCTTTTCTCCCCGGGCCTCTACTGAAAATGGAAATATATCCAGTTAGACTAGCCCGGTCAACAAATGTAAAATAAAAAAATAAATAAATAAATAAAAATTATGTACTCGCATTTCAAACAAATGTTCATACCTCTGGAAACATAGGGGTTATGAAAGAATTATAAATAGCAAACTCTTCAGCACAATCTATTTTTACAGGGGTAGTAGTCTTTAGGTTTTAGGTCTTAAATTGAATTTTGTAAGTCACAGTAAACACAGCAACTATGACATTTGTAATATTTTGTAAACAACTTACAATATCTCAGCAACCACTCAAGTTACACACATACTGTCAGCAGCATTTTATTCATCTAGCTGAGATCTTTCATGCGATGTAAGAAGTTCTGTCTGTGTTACTTGGCTGTTGAGATATTAAAAATAACATTTAATATCTATTTTGCTGCACTAAACAGAGGTCATATATTATAAGTTGAGTTTGCTATTGTGTAAGCTTAACATGAAATATTTTAAAACTTCATAGATAGCATGATTTTGGATTATTGGTGCAAATATGTACAAGCAATAATTGACGCCTAGAAAAGTCAGTAGGAGTTAACTGCCGATGCACCTGGAGGTGTCACTCAGATGTAATGAGTTAAATTTGCAAACCTTTGTTTTGACTGAATTGCCAGTAATTCCTTCCCCAAGATATTTAAGTTCTATTTGCTAATGTCATTAGACAATTCCTATAAATAACTAGAAAGGCAGTCACAGCCCTGCTCTAATCTTTAGATCTGTGTTCTGCTGATTGAGACTGTATATGAGACACTAGTACCCGAGGGCAGCTTATAAAAATGTTATATTGATACTGCAAGCTATTCTTCAGATAAAATATTACACCAGGGTCACCTCTAACCACCTTAGTGCTGGGGCCATTCAGGTGCATTACAAAGTACAGTATTCAGAAAGAAAAGGGAATTTCACTGTTTGTATGGACAACATTTCTCTTTCCCCCAAAGCAGTGTTTGCTATATCACGGCCATATATGCAGGTAAGGGAGTGCTTATTAGCTGGAGCTATATATTCCATCCCTACAATCTCATTCTAAGCATATAAATAAGGAAACTGCACTGTCAACAAATTTGTTTTCTGTTTTTTTTTTTTTTTTTTTTTTTTTTTTTTGGTAGAAGTATTGATATCTCCTTGTAAAATAACTGCTAAAAACTCCCCTCCTGTTTTATTACACATTGTGGATTCCATTCATAACTTCAAAAGAGGAAAACACAAAAATGAATTAGTAAACAAAGACTGTATGGCTAACCCACTCTACGCATTATATCATCTAATGACTAAGCTATAGTTTCTAGTTATCATATTTATTCCAATTGCCAATTAGAAATAATTTGCCTCTATTCTATATATTCTGGACTTCCACAATTGTTTTGGTTTCACATGTGTTTGCTTCTTTGCTTGTTTGTTTGTTTGTATCAGTTAAATGGGGCAGAGTACTGATTTACACAGAACATTTTCAAACTCAGTCTAGAAGCACCATCTGGTTAAGTGTTTTTCCTAGAGTTACATAGGTATATGGAGGTTGAGAAACTCAGTTTAATGCAAGAGGCAGCTAGTTAACAGCTCATAACCTTAATTCTCTGCATTACCTGTCAGACACTTGTTTTCTGGAGGACTACTCTATTAGTTTACTACATCTCTGTGAAACACACTTACTCACAATACCTCTAAGCCATTCTCCCCTCTGTCTTCAAATTGTGACTTCTTGTTCTTGTATTTTTACTCTGAAAATTACTGTGGTATGGGAACTTACAATTTCCTTCATATGTCACTTCCCTCCCCCTTTTCTTCTGGTGCAGAACCTATACCGCTTTTATTGCCTCCTCTGCACAGCTTTCGTTCTGCAGATTTTTGGTACCGCTGAGCTTTTTAGAGCTGTACACTATACATCTGATGCAGTCTTACTAACAGTGTAGACCAGGAAGAAAAAACATCCCACTGAAACATTTAGTATTTAAAATACTAAATAAAATAAAAGGGGAACAGGGATAGAACCGTCAGCTCCATCACTCTACTTTCAGACTGCAGAGTGCTGTGCAGGAATCCATCCCCTCATAACATACACTTAGGAATATAAATGAGGCTAAAGGCACCAATAAGTTAAATGCATGTTCACAATAAATCATACTCTCCTTTTCTTAGAAGCAAAATATTTCCATTTTTTGCTGAGGAAGGTTGATAAATGGTTTATACATGTAAATACATTTGATAAACACTATTATACAACGATCCCCCCATTAATATTCAAAAACGTGCATGCTGATTGGTCAGCGTGCACATTGTAAATCAGAGTTATAGTAATAGAAAAAGGTCTGGTCACCCGGACTTTTTCCATTACTATAACTTTTTTTTTACAGCAACGTAGAACACAAGATCTCTGTTGCTTCACACTGTCTCGCTATGTTAAATGAGTTTAACATAGCGAGACAGCTTTAAAAAAAAGCAACGGAGATTCTCCGTTGCTTTTTTTAAAGCTGTCTCGCTATGTTAAATGAGTTTAACATAGCGAGACAGTTTGTAAAAAGCAACGGAGATCTTGCTTTCTCCAATGCTTTTTTCAAAACTGTCTCGCTATGTTAAACGGGTTTAACATAGTGAGACAGCTTTAAAAAAAGCAACGGAGTCGCTTTTTTTTAAAGTTGTCTCGCTATGTTAAACCCATTTAACATAGCAAAACAGTTTGTAAAAAGCAACAGAGATCTTGCTTTCTCTGATGGCATACGCATGTGTAGTACATCAGAACTGCCGCAAAATACCAGACAGCTGCAGAAGGGCAGCAAGGAGGCATTATACAATGCCATTATTTAAGAAAAGTAATTATTTTTTTTTTAAATAATGTCATTGTATAATAGCAATAACCTACTTCTGGGTGTGGGTAATGCTGGATTTACTCACGGTTGGCTTTGTTTGGCCACTCGGGCTTCGCCCTCATGACCAAAAAACACCAACCGTGGGTAAATCCAGCATTACCCACACCCAGGCGTGGGTTATTGCTATAATATTTTACACCATAAACATTTCACTTAAATAATGTTTAGGAAGAATGTTAGATGTAGGATAACACAATTATTTATCAAAACACATATCACTATAACTGTGTATTTTACAAAGTCATATTCAATCATTCATCTAACAGTACAAATGCTATTTTATTCATATTTTATCCCTTTTCATACTTGTAGTTCTGTTAGCTCTTGTTCTGTCTGAATATCTTAGCTTTCTGAGCACTCATCCAGTCCTACAGAACTTGGATTCAGTAGCAGCTGATGTTGTTGTTATTCCTGGAATCTCCTCATCTGGTGACTCTGGTAACAGTTTGCACTCTCCAGTTCTACAACTACCTCAAAAAATGCCTGTTAAGATCTAACTTTGGAAAACTCAACTAGATTAAAAAAGGATTAACAGTAATTATGACATGGTCATCGTTAATGGTGGAGTAAAAAGTACTCCCTCCTGGAGTTTTGGTTATTTCCTAAATAACTATAAGAATAAAAGCACTCAAATGGATAAACATTTTCCTGGTGGGTCTGGTGAGGTGTCTTCTTTAGTTACTGGGATTATCAAGCATTCTAGCAAGCATGGGAAGACACATCTGTTTAGTAAAATTCTCCCATCAACTTGTATAGAACCGAGAATCAAGAGACAGATTTGGCTTTCAATCAGTAGCTAAAAACATGCTGTCACAAACGGGATTCAGTGCCTGTCAGTACAACAAGTTGGAGAGCTCTGTACCTGATGGGGTTTATTTCTGTTTATACTGAAGAAGAAGAAGAAATCTCCCATCTCCGCAATGCCTTTTTCAAATATGTTCAAAAAGGTGTGTGTGTGTGTTTTAGGATATCCACTTTTCAGAAAGTAGAACTTCATATGGTAGAGACTATATGATCAACTTTCTTATAAGTCAAACACTACAAAAAATCCCCCAAATATGTATTTTTGCAGGGGGGCAAGCCCCCTACACCACCCACATGGGGGACTGCAGTACCCAATCCCCCTGTTATTTTTATATACCAACTCTGAGATTGCACTAGACATCTCATCTGCTCTACAGAATAGGTCATTTAATGTGTTATATGTGTGTGTGTGTGTGTGTGTGTGTGTGTGTGTGTGTGTGTGTGTGTGTGTGTGTGTATGTGTGTGTGTGTGTGTGTGTGTGTGTGTGTGTGTGTGTGTGTGTGTGTGTGGTTCCTTTTATGATGGCAAGAATTCTGGTCCATTCAGTCAGAGAATTTCCATAAGCCTTAGTGATTTGACATGTCAGAGAGACTTAAGTGTTATAGTCAGATGTAAGCAAAAAAACATCCAAATGCTGTATTTAACTTCATTGGAATCGATAACATACATTTAAGTAACAGAAATATATTTGAGAAATTATGATAGCTTCATCAAAAAGATAATAAGTGAATTATTAATTTAGGTGCAGTTTGTTCCTGGCCTAAATGAATTACTGCATTATCTAACAATTAGGCGTGTAGTAACATTCATTTCTATGTATTTTTGAGATGGAGTTGCACTATTGATTATTACACCAGATGTCTCTCTTGAATTATTCACAGATTTTTGAGCATTATTTTATTATAGGTTCATAGATAAGCACTTGGCTAGCTGCCCTTGTGGGCCATTTCAAGCCTGTCCAATTTCCCTTTTGGTGATTGAATTAATCTATCCCATTTGGTGTTAGATTGGTCTTACACATCCCATGGTCGATAATTATATAGTACCCCTAGTGAGAATAACTGGGATCATACCAAACATAATTTGAGGGGACCCATGCATAGGATAAAGCATTTAGAACCTTCTCCTGTCCTTTAGTAGTATAGGGGACAGTCCTGGGGTAAAAGGGGATCCAGTATCTGTCATCCTGGAATGACATGATCAACAGATCTCGATGCTTTGCCAGAGATGATCTTCATCTGTCACCCCTGGGATTGGGATTTCAGCTACTGGCAAAAGCTCATGCCACCCCCCATAGTGCCTTTTTTAGGCAGTGTCTCAAGGACAAAATTCCAGACGTAAAAACTATATCTAAAAACAACCTCAAGGTTATGCTGTTAAACTATAGGAGTCTTAACGAAACTGCACTCACTGGAAGCACTCCTTACCTTGGAAGACATAGATATTTGTGCAGTCACAGAGACCTGGTTCAAGGCTATGGAGAGCACCCCAGCCATACCAGGTTACACCTCCTTCCACACATTCAGACTTCAAATTGAAGGCATGAAAACTAAAGGAGGTGGTGTATCAATATTTATTAAAGATAAATACACCTCCAGATTGGTTAAATAGTATGATTCCCTGGAGATACTTCAGGTGCAATTAACTGTTGATAGGACACATATTCAAGTCTTTGTCAGCAACAGAACCCCCTCCATGAATCAGGACACCCACTCTGACTATTTGGATCTACTGGAGTCTATCAAGATACATCCGAACACCATGGTTTTGGGTGAATTTAACTACCCATCCATTGACTGGGTAAATTACTCGTGTGCAAACTCACTTACCCAAAGTTCCCTTGACTTCATTAACTCCAATGCCCTGGACCAGCTGGTTGAGAGCCCCATAAGGGATGCCAATATCCTGGATCTGGAGCTTACCAGTATGGTGAGATCTGATCACAAATCAGTCTCATTTGAAGTAACTATCACACCTGACTTCCCTAGCAGCAACTAAAGTAAAAAACTTCTTCAAAGCAGATTATAACCTCTTATGAGATGGTATAAATAGCTTCACTGCATCTCCCTTCTCAGATGGAACTGGCAGCTATACCAAGTTCTACACCAATGCTTTATGCAAACAACTGTATAACTGCATTGACTCGACTGTACCTGATTGGACCAAAACAAGTTCCTCAAGGAAGATCATACTTGCCTGGTGGACAACTGTTATTAACAGGCTTTACAATAAGTGGAAGAAATTGTCATCTAAGAGTAAGAGGGAGTGATCCCTAAACTAGAAATACTCCCTCCTCAGCTTAAACAAGTGAATAATACTTCTTGTGAAGTCCTCCAAAGCAAACCATGAATCCAAATTAGTTTCCTCAACTAAAGACAACCATAAGGTATTCTTTAGTGACATCCGTAACCTAAAAGGAAAGGCCCAGATTTGTGACGAACTGATAGGTAATGATACCACATATACTGAGCCTGTGGACATAGCTAACCTGCTGGCTGACAGGTTCTGTCAAAACTTTACTCCCCTGTCATCACCACACATACCCCATGATATCCCTGCCACCTGTCCCCTACCTTTGTGTCTCTAAACTGCAGGTCATAAATGTCATCTCTATGGCCAAAAGCACATCTATGAGACCTGATAATATCCCAGGCTGTGTCCTACATGGGCTCCAACAAGAATTGCCAACACCACTGGGTACTCTTTTTATTCACAGTCTAAGCACCGGCATCCCAGCTGAATGGAAAACAGCCACCATTATTCCCTTGCACAAAGGCGGTGCTTCCACTGACCCAGGGAACTACAGATCTATTAGTCTGACTAGCCTTAACTACAAGGCCATGGAGTGAATCATCATGAACCTTATCAACAAGGATATAGGTAATCTCCAAACACTTGACCCTACTCAGTTTGGAGTTGTCAAAGTAAGATCATGCCTATTAAACCTGGTGGACTTCTTTGAGACGGTCACCAAGGCCCTGGACTAGGGGAACTCTGTGGTTACAGCCTACCTAGACTTAGCCAAGGTGTTTGACACTATCCCCCACTCAGGCATCACTGATAAACTCACCCAGCTAAGTATCAACCCTTATATCATTAGATGGGTCGCTAACTGCCTCACTGATAGAACCCATATAGTCTAAATAAGGGAATCCGCCTCCAACAGCATACCTGTAACCAGTGGGGTTACACAGGGATCAGTCCTTTGACCACTACTGTTTGGAATCTATTTTTTACAAAATGCATGCAAAAACTAAAGGTCTGTGCCTGACAAAGTTTGCTGATGACTGCAAACTAGAACGGTCATACAATCTCCAAATGATGTCAACATCCTACAAGCGTGTCTTACACAAACAAAAAATTGGTGCCAAAGTCATGGCCTTAAACTCAATGCAAAAAAGGTATTATCATCCCTTTCAGTTAAGAGAGGTATTCCTGATAACTTCCATGGCAACAGCAACACCTTAAGTATGCACTCAGAGGTGAGACACCAGGGCACACAGGTTGACAGCAACCTTACCTTTGACCACCATGTTTCCAAAGTGGTAAGAAGGGCATTCTGTATTGCTCAACTTATAAGTAAGGGGATTGCCTCCAGAAAAAAAGAAGTTATAACCTCCCTGTACTCTTCCCTCATCAGGCCAATAATTGAATAAAGTGCCCCTTTTAGTATGTACCTTTCCAAACACCTGCAACAATTGGAGAGGCCACAAAGGTTCCTCACAAGGAAAGTTCAAGGTCTTCAGCATCTGTCCTGTGTGGATCATCTGAAATCACTGTCACTTTATTCTGTTTCATATAGACTATTCAGAGGTGATCTCTGCCTTGCATATAAGGCAATCTTGAGCCCTGCTTTATTGGAAATGCTGCATATGCACAAATCAAATGGTACATGGGTTACATGCTCTAAAGACCTTAACCTTGTATGTGGCATCAACAGAACCTCCTGGAGGGACAGATTTATCTCCCAGAGGTTACCACACCTTTGGAACAGACTCCCACTTCATATCAAACAGAGCACCTCAATGGCCCTCTGCAAACACAATCTGGACGACTGGATGGGTAGCCATAATTTCCCCCTGGAGGTTCCACCTGTGTCCCTCTTGGACAGGGCAATAGGTGCTGATCGTCAACAAAGGGTAGAACTTGGCTAGGCTTGTAAGGGCCCTAGGGCAATTAGCCTAGCACTGTCATATGATCCTATGATCCTATTTTTCTATAACCCATCCAAAGAACAGGTTGGGCTCTAGAGCATCGGCATCCACTGCAAGATAAACATACCCCTAAAAACTGTTCTCTTGACATTGCAAAAGAGGTTTAGATCCCAAGACCATGTAATTTTGATGCAATTTGAATTGATAATGTGTTGTAGGTCTTCAGATCCCTAGATCTAGACACAATTCTTTTCTTTTAAGCTGTACAATATAGAAGAACTTTCTTATGATAGTGATCATGTACTGGTTAAAAGTTAGGTCACTGTCCAGATAAGTTCCAAACATCCTGAACAAATGGGTCAACTCTTAGGGGTGTATTATCAATGTGGTTGTTCTTCTGGGTAGATAACTTTACAAAGGATATAATAATGCATTTTTTGGCATTTAATTTCTGTCCATGATTTTGGCACCATTTAGTCATTTGGGACAAACCTTACTGCCGGATGGCTAAGTCATTTGGGGATTCAATGATTGCTCCTAGCTTCCAATCATTTGCAAACTTAGCCAGAGCCCTTTGGTATTGGTTTTTACTTCAGAGAAGTAGATGCCAAACTGGTGAGGTCTCAGCAATGAACCCTGGGTGACTGCACTGATGACTGATCTCTCTGTGGAGGTAGATTCCCCTACCTTGATCTCCTGCAGCTTATATGTGAGCCAGGTGGCAATCCAGTAGGTGATGTAGGAGTTTATTCCCAGTTTATTTAGCTTTTCCCATTATGCCTGAGTGGAGGATTGTGTCAAAAGCATTGGTTAGGTTGAGCTGTTTGGTGTGTAATGATATATTTTCATCCACCACTTTGCTGATCTTTTCAAAAAAGTCCAACATGTTAAAGAAGCCTGACCTGCCCTTGATAAATACAAACTGAGATGGTAATGTTTGAAGGATCCCTATGCACTTATTGATTAATTGCATGATATGTCTGGCTTTGCATATGAGGCTGGTCAGATTTATGTGTCTGTAATTTCCTGAGATTGTGGAAGGTCCTCCCTTATGTAACTGTTCTCCATTTGTTTGGTACAAAACCTGTGTGGAGGTGCAGGTTGAACAGTGTTGTTAAGGTTGTGGCTAAATTGTGCTTCATGTTATTAAAGATGCATCCAAAGATATTGTCAGGATCTATCAGTGCAGTATTTTTAGCTTCTGATACCATTTTTAGGACTTGGTCTTGTGTGATAACTTGGGCAAACAAGTTTTAAGTAAATCTTGTGGACCAGACGGAGGAGACAGAAGGAGTAAACTTAGAGATGAATTTATTAGCCAGTAGGTTCACTATATCTTCAGCCTTGGTATAAGCAACATCATTTACAATCTGATCAGCAGATTGCTGTGATGTG
The DNA here is from genome assembly GCF_019279795.1 of Protopterus annectens. NCBI lineage: Eukaryota > Metazoa > Chordata > Ceratodontiformes > Protopteridae > Protopterus > Protopterus annectens. Next base: position 120,432,404 of record NC_056726.1, on the reverse strand, counting down.
CTTTTGAGATTACAAACATCACTAAAAATTACTTGTGACTGTCTGTAGCTTTGGTAGCTTTTTTAGCCTCAGACTTGGCTTTGGTAGATTTTACTAAGCTCCTGAATTGCTTGTTTATTTCAGTGACAAGGGCTGTAATATTCTGGTAATTCTTCTTCTTCCTTTTTGGTCAAAATTCTCTTCCTTTTATTGTAAAGCTTGTTGATATTATGGCTCCACCATGTGGGTTTGTTTCTAGGGTTTGCCCTGCACTTGTTCCCATGCTGGTATTGTGTAGCAATGTAATTTCTGCTTATTCAGTGGTGTTAACTGGGTTTGGTGGGGATTTGAAGCTTTACAATGTATAGGAGTATGTAGTTTGTCTTAGAGAAATGTCTAAAGGTACCTTGGGTGGAAGAGGCTTTGGTTTCAATTGTTATTATTTTAATTATGATTTTTTTTTTATTTAAAACTTAGAAATCTAAGAATGATTGTATCTTTCGGCTTTTCCCGGTTAGGGGTCGCCACAGCGGAACTCCGGTCCGCTAATGATTGGCAGTTGATTTTTACGTACCAGCTTGCCAGGCCTGACGCACAACCTTCAACTAAGGTATGCCCATTCACGCATGTCTCCATGCAGAAGATGCTCTAGCTGAGAATCGAACCGGACAGCGTCTTACTGTGAGGCGACAACGCTACCGCAGCACCACCACCGTGGTAAAAATCTAAGAATGATTAATTCAGAATAATTTGTTAATCAGTTCATGCTCATTTTTCCTGTTTTTTATTTGGTTTAAATTAATTATTGCAGGTATCTAGAAGTTAGGCTTGTAGTGGTATTTATTTTTATGTAATTCTGTCTTTTTAATTTCTCCATGTCTTTTGGATGTCTAATACCATGATAGAAATGGACCCCATTCTTTAATCAAAGTATGATTAAAGTTCATGAAATTAGTATTGTTTCAGTCTTTGATGTCAGCCAGAAGTGCTCTTCACAGCAGCCGCAATGTGCCCAATAATGACTCCTTCTGCAATTCGTACAGGGTCACATGTATTGGTAACATGTCTATATATGACTGTAGATACTTTTTATAAGACCCATTGCTCCCACTGCTATTGGAACTCTCTGGGCATCTATATTCCATATTGCTCTCATTTCTGCCTACAAATCCTGATATTTTATGACTTTTGTGACTCTCTCTACGCAAGACACTGCAGTCACTGGGTGTAATAATTTCAGTGAACAATGCTACTTTTGTCTTCTTTTCTTGGACCACTATATCCAGTTTTCTAGCATCTATTTTTTTGAACTGTTGTTAATGAGTAATCCCATGTGATATAGACTTTATCATTTTCTATGTGGTTTATTTTTCCAGTGTTTTTCAGCCACTTTAGTACCACAATATTTGCACAATCTCCAGTGCAACAGTCTTGCCACGTTATTATGCCTTTCAGTATTCAGTTCTTCTGCCATTAGTATGTCAGAATCGGCAACGAGGTGTGCAAATGTTTCCAATTAGGTTTTACAAAACCTACATTTGTCTGTTTCACCCACATGTTCAATGGACTTTGTAAGACAGTGTGTACGTAGCCCACTATCCTGGGCCACCAATATTAACCTTTCATCTCTTGGTTTGAATTTGCCTCTCCTGAACCATTCCTGCATTAGTTTCTGATCAACATGAGGTTCTTCCAGAAGTTTTCTATACTTGCAACTCTATTTATGCATTTTCAACATTTCTTGCCTTCTCATCTGGTCCATCACCTTATATTCTTTCTTTTGTTTTTTGGCACATTCAGTTGCTGCCTGATTTTTATCTACTAATGGTTTGATTTTCATTCCTGCTTGACGCAAATATGCTGATAGATTAAGCAGAGAAGTCATATTACATTTATTCTCCTCATGTTTCACAACTTTCACTATGTTTGGGTCTTGTGAGGTCAGCAGATATGTGTGGAATCCCACAATTGCAGCTCTATACATGTAATACATTTCAAGGAGGCCCATCCCACCTTCAGAATGGGGAATATATAATCTTGGTATGATTTTTATAAATCATTTGCTGAGCATGAAACATCCTTCTTGTTTTCCTATCTAATCTACCCAACACATTTTGGAGCTAGTCAATCACTCCAAAACTGTAAGTTAGGACAGGAAGAGCAAATTGGTTCATAACTTGAATTTTGTTTGTTACTAGATGTCAACGCTGTTTTCAGGATTAATGTAAATCTTCTAAAGTATACCTTACTAAGCTTTATTCGCATTTGCTCATGTTTTATTGTTGATCCTTCATCAATTCCCAAATATTTATACACTACCTCTAGCTCAAGTTCTTTTGTATCACATTCTTGCCCAAAACTGATGTTTTCTAGGTGTTGCAGCTTTCCTGCTTTAAAGGTTGTTTCTGCACATTTATCAAGACCAAATGACATTCTTATATCATCTGAAAAAGTCTTGACCACTTGCAGCTGTGCTTTCAGTTCCTCATCTGATGAGCTATATAGTTTTAAGAGATGACCGCAACATAAAATTCTGCAAGGACGGCAGGTGCCAAGGCTCAAAATTGCAAGAACAGTCACAAAAAAGCCAGCACCCAACTGGAAATGGAAATATTTAATGGGTGGCAACAGAGAACATAAAGAACAAACCAGTTTCAGCCCAATGGCCTTTTTCAATGTATAATTCAGTCTGTAGTCAACCCCTTCATTTTATACAAAGCCAGAAGCATTAATTAATCATTAATTAAACAATTATGTGTTCATTTAAGCCAGGTGGAAATAATCCCCCAGTTTCACAATCCATAATTTCTATTTTTCATTTAACAACTTGTACCAACCTGTTTTCAAAGATCTACTGCCCATAATCCTATCTATAATAATGAATTTGAAAGTAGCTGTCTTATGTGAAATAGTATGTTTATACAGAGTGTTGGTTAAATATTTATTTATAATATTACTGAGATGTTCTGAGATAGGAAATTTAATGGGTCTAGAAGTTTCGCCAACATAAAAAGCTGAACACGAACAAACTGCAAGGTAAATGGCCCAATCGCTGCTACACTTAACAAAGACATCAACAGAAAAAACTTTTGGGGTGTTTTTACTAGAAAATTCCTTAGTCTGAAAAATATGTTTGCAAAATGAGAAGTGTCCAGAAGGGTAACATCCCACAACTTTGGTCACATCTAGTGTAGCCTGTGTTGAATGCTCCAATGGCATATAATGTTTGTAATGGCTAAAATGACTCCCCAAAGTTTGGCCTTTACGAAATGAGAATGAACATTTACCCCCTAACATGTTACATAATTTGTCATCAGCCAAAAGAATGTCCCAATGCTGTTGCACTATATCCAAAAAATATTTTGCTCCTTTTGCAAACATATTTTTCAGACTAAGGAATTTTCTAGTAATAACACTCCAAAAGTTTTTTTCTGTTAATGTCTTTGTTAATTGTTGCAGCAATTGGGCCATCTACCTTGCAATTTCATATCTCAGAACATCTCAGTAATATTAGAAATAAATATTTAACCAACACTCTGTATAAACATACTATTTCACATAAGACAGCTACTTTCAAATTCATTATTATAGATAGGATTATGGGCAGTAGATCTTTGAAAACAGGTTGGCACAAGTTGTTAAACAAAAAAGAGAAATTATGGATTGTGAAACTGGGGGATTATTTCCACCTGGCTTAAATAAACACTTATAATTGTTTAGTTAATATTAATTAATGCTTATGGCTTTGTATAAAATTAAGTGGTTGACCCACCCTTACTGTTTTTGTTTTGGTGTTAATCTTAGTGGCCTTGAAACTGCCCGCCCCTCTTGTAAATTTGTGTTTGGATACTCCTTCTGGGCCCATCTCATTTGCTCACTTCAACTGAGTGCATTGAGATCATATTCTGATTTCAGGCACTCCTACTGTGTACAAAGAGAGCATCTGGGAAACAGAAAAAAAAAATTAAGCTTGCTTCCTGCCTTTCCTGTTAAGTGGTATAGACTATTTGTAGGCTTCTGAGCCCCCAAGCCCTTCTGTGTTGGAGGGAAGTCTTCTAGCTTAGTTTTTTTTCTCTTATAACTAGCCAGTTTTCTAGTTTCAGCACTCAAATCTGTTTCTTTGATCTCAGCACTTGTTCAGAAAAAAAAAAAAATTCATCTGCTTTTACTGTACTTGTGTTTCTACCTACTTTATTTTACTTTTGCATCATCTTAAAATTACTCAGTTGTATTTATTACTGCTTGGTGTAACTCATTCTAAGCCTTTTGGTTTAAACCCTTGGGATTCGGACCAGTTGTTTTGCACTGAGAGGGTTTGTGGTCTGCACTGTAGTGGCAGAACAGGTAGCTTACATCCTTCTAGGTTGGGAACTGCTGATTGAGGGCTCAGTGTCTGTTATTCTAAAAGTGTATTAATTCTGGTTTAAGCACTTGGGCTTTCAGGCCAGTTATTTTACATTAAGAGGGTTCGTGGTCTGCACTCTTGTGGGAGGAGAGGCTGGACTCTGCCCTTCTGAGCTGGGAATTTCTGGTTAAAGGCTTATAGTGCATGCATATCTGAACTGCTTCTTACTGAAGTTGGTGCGCCTTGTTTGCTGTGGCATAGACTGGATTCGGGCCTGCTGGATCTAGCTTTGTTTGTGTAACTTGAGCACTAATCCAGGCATTCTCTAAAGTATTCAATTGTATTTATTACTGCTTGGTAGTAACTTGATTAAAGTGTAGCTATCATTCTAATTCTTTTGGATTAAGCACTTGGGCTTCAGACCGGTAGTTTTACATTAGGAAGGTTTGTGGCATGCACTGTGGTGGCAGGACAGGTAGCTTTCATCCTTCTAAGTTGGGAACTGCTGACTGAGAGCCCAGTGTCTGTTATTCTTAAAGTGTATTAGTTCTGGTTTAGGCACTTGGGCTTCAGGCCAGTTATTTTACATTAAGAAGGTTCGTGGTCTTCACTCTTGTGGGAGAAGAGGCTAGACTCTGCCCTTCTGAGCTGGGAATTTCTGGTTAAAGGTTTATAGTGCCTGAATATTTGAACTGTATCTTACTGAAATTGGTACACCTTGTTTGCTGTAGCATAGACTAGATCCAGGCCTGCTGAATCTAGCTTTGTTTATATGCTTGTTGTTTGTTTGCTTATTATTTCCTGGAGCTAATTCCACCTAATGTGCGGCTTCTCAGCGCTTCTGTGGATCACTAGTGATATCTGCATTGCTTACTGTACTTATTTCCTTGTTTCACTTGAAAGAAAGTTACTGTTTGTCATTTTTGCATTTAAGTTACCTGTAACACATTGCACTTAAGTTACCTGGCACTTGCGCTAAAGCAATTATATAAGTCAGCACTAAAAATTAAAAGCACTACACCCTCACTCCCCACTGGCCCTTGTTTTCAATTATTAAGGAATTCCCAATATTATTCTAGCATGTCCAAAGGTCAGTTGTCAATCTCCTCTCTGGTCCAGCTGGTGAATCTGGGAATCTTGAGGCAATGTTACAACTGCCTCATGTACACAGACAACCCTCTCCTCCTCCTAACAAATTCCAACACATGTGAGAGATGCAACCATATAGCCAAACTGGAGGCTAAGCTCTCTCAACTCAGTACTGGCATAACCAGTCAGGAGGAGAAGGAAACCACACTCACTACAATTCCAGTCTCACATAGACCTACCACGACAGCAAACCAAACACATAATCACACAAAAACATACTCGGAGGCTCTAAATAAAGATCTGCCTAAGCAGCAGAGACCTCCAAAGCAGACACCCAAGCAACTGCTACCCCAAAACAAAACACGTGCAACACATATCTCACAAAGCCAGTGTGCTGAACAGTCACAGCCCTTAAGACTAAACAACACACCTGATACACTTGTAATAGGTGACTCTATCGTCAGGCATACTGACGTCCTGCTCACCAGGCTGAACAAGGAGAGGGTCACAGTGAGCAGCCTGTTGGGCGCTAGGATCCGCCACATAACACAAGCACTCAGGTCACTCCAAGGCAAGTACAAATATGACTCAGTCATTGTCCATGCTGGTGTGAATGACCTCCCTGGACTACATGAAAAGAGACATAAAGGAGCTCTCTGAGCATGTAGCCCAGGCCGATATGACCCTGACCTTGAGTAGCATCTTACCCTCACCAAGAATGATGCCACAATATGAAGACAAGATGATCAATTTCAACAATTGGCTTAAGTACTGGTGTCATTCAAAGGGGATCCAATGCCTGTCAGCTTGGGATGATATGCTCGACAAGCCACGATTCTTCGCTAGGGATGGCTTGCACCTGTCACCCCTGGGCTTTCGGATATTGGCAAAGGCTCTTGCTACCCCCATAGTGCCTTTTTAGGCAAGGCTCAAAGACAAACCCACCTCCATACGTATCACAAGGGATAAGAAACTAAGAGTAATGCTACTGAATGCCAGAAGTCTAAACCTCAAAATGCCTTTCGAAACTCTCCTTAGCATGGAGAACATCGATATCTGTGCAGTAACAGAAACCTGGTTCAGGGCTCCTGAGAGCACCCCAGCACTACCAGGATATACCTCATACCATGCTTTTCGGCCTCAAAACTTGGACCAAACCACAAAAGGAGGGGGAGTATCGATATTCATCAAAGATACCCACACCTCCAGGTTGGTGGCAAAGCACGAAGCATCAGAGACTATCCATGTGCAACTAACAGTGGGTAAAACTGCCTTCCAGTTTATAGCCTGCTACAGACCACCCTCCCAAACCCAGGAACCCCACTCGGCCTTTCTGAGAACACTGGAAAATATGAAGGTCTCTCCAAACACCATTATATTGGGCAACTTCAACTACCCAAACATAGACTGGGAGCATTACTCTAGCTCCAACACCCTAGCCCAAAGGTTCCTAGAATTTATAAACTCAAATGCTATGGAACAACTTGTTACCACTCCCACAAGAGGGAAAACATACTGGACCTGATCATCACCAACATGGGGACTCTATGCTCCAGACCAGAAGTGTATCCCTCACTGGTAAGATCAGACCATAAACTAATCTCACTGGATATTCACATCCCAACCCCACCCCTGCCCAGAAAACCACAGTGAAAAACTTCTCTAAAGCAAATTTCACACTCCTCAAAACCGAGGTGGAATCCTTCAAAGCCCCGGGCCTGTGGAAAATACGGCCCAGACCGCAGAATCCTTTATAAATACACTCTATGAACACCTTCACGAATGCCTGGATCATGTGATCCCAGATAAAACCAAGACCCAATCCTCCAAAGGCAGGCGTCCTGTTTGGTGGACCCCAGCCATAAACAAACTATACAATAGAAGGAGGAAGCTACTAAATGATAGAGCAAAATCCCAAAAGGGAAGGCATCACTGATCAGTATTAGCAAAAACTATGGGCACTCATAAAATTGTCTAAGGCCAGCTTCGAGAAAAATTGCACAGGACACTAAGGATAATCACAAGGCTTTCTTTAGTTATGTTAGGAACCTGGGTGGTAATTCCCAGATATGCTCAGAATTAGTCCAAAATGACAAAAAATAAACTGAACCCACAGACATTGCCAACATCCTAGGTGACAGGTTCAGCAAACTTCTCCCCCTCCCACCAAAAGGGCAAATATCTATCCCAGCAGAGTGCTGCCCCTGACATCTCAGATGCTCAGGTAAGAGCCGCCCTCTCCAAAGCAAAAACACAGAGACGGTGTCCCGGGCTGCGTCCTACATGAACTCCAAGAAGAGCTAAACCCAAACATAAAACTACTGTTCAATCTCAGCCTTACTACAGGATATGTGCCCAAAGAGTGGCGTGCAGCAAAAGTGGTCCCTCTCCATAAAGGTGGTGCCTCAGCGGATCCTGGAAACTATCGCCCCATAAGCCTGACTAGCTTGGTCTGCAAAGCTATGGAAAGGATCATCATGGACCTCATAAATAAAGATATTGGGGACCTACAGACACTGGATCCTACCCAGTTCGGCTTTGTTAAGGGCAGATCCTGCCTCTTAAACCTGGTTGATTTCTTTGAAACAGTCACCAAGGCCATTGACGAGGGAAGGTGGTCCACACAGCCTACCTGGACCTCGAAAAGCCTTCGATACAATACCCCACTCGGGCATTATAGATAAGCTCACCAGCTTAAATATAAACCCCTATGTCACTAGATGGATTGCAAACTGGCTCAAGGACAGAACCCACATGGTTAGAATTGCTGGAGCCATGTCAGACTCCAAACCAGTTACAAGTTGTGTCCCACAAGGCTCAGTCCTGGGACCTCTCTTGTTCGGTATATATTTCTCGGAGGTACAGGCCAACACAGAAGGACTGTGGCTGACCAAGTTCGCAGATGACTGCAAACTGGGCGCCATAATCGACTCTCCAGCCGACACAAGCATCCTCCAAAAGGGCCTCATAGAAACAGACAACTGGTGCCAGAGCCATGGCCTCAAGCTAAATGCCAAAAGTGTATAGTCATCCCTTTGGCAAAACAAAGTGCCCACAAATTACCACATAGGTGGTAATCCATTAAGTACAGAAGAAGTAATTAGGGACCTGGGGACCCAAGTTGATAGCAATCTCTCATTTGACAACCACGTGGCCAAAGTGGTTAGAAAAACATTTTATATAGCCCACCTAATCATGAAGGGATTCACATCTAGATCAGGGAGGTCATCGTGCCTCTTTACTCATCCCTCATCAGGCCCATAATTGAGTACAATGCCCCTTTTGGGATGTACCTTACCAGACACCTGCAGCAACTGGAAAGACCCCAAAAGTACCTCACCAAGAGGATCAAAGGGCTCAAACAGATGCCATATGCTGCCCAGTTAAAGAAACTCCAGCTCTACTCAGTGGCATACCGCCTGTTCAGAGGCAATCTGTGCCTGACGTATAAAGCCATGTCCAACCCGGAATTAATGGACATGCTGCACCTCAGAAAATCCAAATCCCATCGAGCTACGCGCTCGAGAGACTTGAACCTCAGCACTGAAATAAATAGGACATGCTGGAGGGACAGATTCATAACCCAGAGGCTCCCTTCACTCTGGAATAAAATCTCAGTCCAGGTTAGGCAGAGTCCCTCATTGACTCTCTTCAAGAGGAATCTTGATGAGTGGATGGGAGATCGTAGGTTTACCCCGGGTATCACTTCTGTACACTGTTAGACAGAGGCACAGTATACTAACCTCGAAAAAGGGCATAGCAAAATAAATTTAAAATGGGTGGCGAAAGCCAAACACATTCTGGCTAGGCTTATAAATGCCCTAGGGCAGATAGCCTAGTATGAACCTATGAACCTATGAACTACAGACTGAATTATACATTGAAAAAGGCCATTGGGCTGAAATCGGTTTGTTCTTTATGTTCTGTGTTGCCACACATTAAACATTTCCATTTCCAGTCAGGTGCTGGCTTTTTTGTGACTATATAGTTTTAAATCATTGACAAAGAGAAGATAAGTCTTTACACGCGGTTGTTTTCTAGGAGCCAAGTTATAGTCATGGTTTAAGCTAAGTGACAGCTTAATAGGTTAAGGGCAAGACAGAATAACAGAGGTGACAGAGAGTCACCCTGGGATATACCCCTTTGAATTTTTATCCCTGGAATAATAATTTATCCTTTATCATGGTTTAATTGCAAACTGGTCTGCCACTGTTTCATGGTCGCTGTAATGTAGTCGATCAGTGTAGGATGCATCTTATACATTTCTAAGCACTCTTTTATCCATGAATGTAGGATACTATAAAATGCTTCTTTATAGTCAACCATGCTATACTTAAGATTCTTCCTCTTTTTACAGTTCTCCACTATGACTTTATTTAACAAATGATCGTTTGTTCCATATGACTTTCTTTTATTGCCCTTTTGTTCTATTGCGATAATGGAGTTTTTTGCTAAAAGACTATATAGTCTGTCGGCATCAATTCCAGTGTATAGTTTATATGTTGTCAGAAGGCAACTTATAGGTTCATAGGTGTGTACTAGGCTAACGACCACAAGGGCCTTTTTAAGCCTAGCCATGCATCCTAAATTTTATTTATTTATTTATTTACATTTGTTTACCGGGTAATTCCGACTGGACGCAGGTCCTTTTTCAGCGGATGCCCGGGGAGAAAAGCTCCACATCATGTACATGATAGAGATACAAAGTTGCAGCAATAGTAAACAACATTACAGGTTGTTGGCTTTAATATAATAACAATATACTGATCATCAACAGTATATACAGAAAATGTTGCAAGTTAAGATAGTTTCTTGTCATTTATAATATTAGTAACAAAGTTGTCAGACAAGATGTTAAAGTATGTAAAGACAACTATCTATTTCTGACTGTGGTTAGTACTGGCGGTAGTATAGTTGGGTTAAGAATCTAGGTGGGGGGCGAGGTAAGGGTGGGGGTGTTAGTCTGGATTAGAAGAAGGACAAAGCCAGTGCAAATTTAAGTGGAATTTGAGTGCAGTCTTGAAATGGCTGCTGGAATGTAGAGTACTTATAGAGGGTGGAAGATTGTAAAAAATATGGCTTCTCCTGCTGAGTTTTTGGGTTTGATAACAGTGAGTTGATTTTTGTTGCTTGACCTTAGGGGCCTAGTGGGTTGATAGGGTTGGAGAAGGGTTTGAAGGGAAGGGATGTTAATGGGGTGGTTAATAAATTTATGAGCGAGGGTGAGTTGATTAAAGTGAAGGAGCTGTGGGAGTTCTAGCCAGTTTAGTTCTTTAAGGGAGATACAATGATGGCTGCGGTAGGAGGTTCCAGTGGCAAATTTAGCAATTTTGTTATAGCAAGCATCCAACTTGTGTAGGTCTGTCTGTCTAAGGTTGGTAAGTATGGGGGATGCATAGAGTAGGGTGGAAATTAGTTGGGAATTGGCTATGGAGATTCTAGCCGCCTTGGTTAGGAATTGGTGGCTTCGATATAATGCACCAAGTTTTTTGTGAACTTTTTTTATTGTTAGACATATGTGGGTGTCAAATCTAAGTTTGTTGTCTATTTCCACACCAAGTAATTTTGTGTGTTCTGATGGAGAGTTGATGGTATTGTCTTTGGCAAGAATGTTGAAGTGGGGGGTGTTTTGGGTGGCTTTGGAAGGTTGGAGCAGGAGTTTTGTCTTACTTGGGTTGAGCTGAGCATTGGATAGCCAGCTTTCTACAGAAGAGAATGATTCCTGTGTGATTTGTTGTAGTTCTGGTAGAGTGGGGGCAGAGCAGATGAGAGTAGAGTCATCTTCGTACTGTATAAGAGATGCTTGTGTGGTGGCAGCATGTAGGTTGTTAGTGAAAAGTGAGAATAGCAGAGGGCCAAGGATAGACCCTCGGGGAACTCCTAGAGTAACCGGGAGATGAGGTGATGTGTTATTTTCCCAGATTACTGATTGCTGGCATCTATGTAGATACCTGTGGAACCAGTTGCAGGATGGTTGTGAGAAGGAGAGGTTGGGGAGAGTAGAGAGTAGTACCTCATGAGATACCATGTCAAAGGCCTTTGAGAGATATAGAAATACGGCAGTAGAGAAGAGGGCATTGTTTTTGTGATGAAGTATAGTGTTGGTGAAGGAGAGCAGAGTGGAGGTAGTGCTGTGATATGGCCTGAAACCATGTTGGGTTTTGGAGAGGAGATTATTAGCTAGGATGTAGTTGGAGACCTGGGTGTTGATACATTTTTCAAGTATCTTGGAAAGAGGTGAGAGGATAGCAATGGGGCAGTAATTGGAGAGGTCAGTGTAGGAGGTGTCTTTGTGGAGGGGAATGATGTGGGATTTTTTCCATATCGAGGGGACATAGCCTTCTGTTATGGAACGGTTGATTATAATTGAAATTGGGTAGGCTAGTGCATCAGATGCAGTTTTCAAGTATTCAGAGGGGAGGTTGTCAGCTGTGAGTTTGGTGGGTTTAAGTTTTGACAATAGTCTTTTTATGTTGGAGGTAGGTACTGAGGTGAAGAAGAAAAGAGGAGTGGGGAGTTTAGGGTTAGGAGTTGGGGGGGCTTTTGTAGGGAAGTGTTGTTTGTTTAGAGATGTTATAGTTTCAGTGAGGTGTTTGTTGAAGGATTCAACAATACTTCTGGAAGAGGGGGGAATGGACGGTTGAGGGGGGGGGTATCAACCTTCCCTGGGTGGAGGATGTTGTTAATAGTGGACCAGAATTGCTTAGGGTTGTGGTTGTTAGAGGTTAGGGTGGATTTATAGTAGAGGGATTTGTCTAATTTTATATGTTTTTTGGCTTTATTGCACAGTTCAAGGAATGATTGCCTATCTGAGTTATTTTTTGTTAGTCACCAGTGCTCCCAGGCCTTATCTCTGGATTTCATTAGGGTTCTGGTAATCTTTTGTAACTATGGGGCACGCCTGGTTCTTACTTTGGCATTTCTTACAGGAGCATGGGTGTTTAGGATGGAGAGGAAGGTACTGTTGAAGAAGTGGACAGCCTCATCTAGGTTGAGGTATTTTAGTGGTGACCAGTTAATTTTTTGCAGGGAGGAGATGAAGGAGTTGGGGTTGAAGTTGGACTTGTTCCATATTTGCCTGTGGATAATGGGCTTCAGACTGTTTGTGTGGTGCTGAATGAGGAAAATGGGGGAGTGGTCACTAAGACTGTCAGGTAAGCAGCCTGCTATGTAAGAGTGAGGGGCTTTGTTGACTAGGATCCAGTCAAGTAAGGTATGATTGTTAGGGTTTTTGTTGATTCAGATAGGGGATTGAATGAGTTGAGTGAACCCATGGAGATTAAGGTGAATGGTTGGGAGACTGTTATTACAGGATAGCCAGTTGATGTTAAAGTCACCGAGAATGATGGTTTCCTGGGGTAGAGATAGAGTAGCCCAGCTCAGGAGATTTTCTAGGGGTGTGATATTTTGCCCTGGTGGGAAATAGCATCCTATGATATTGATTGTTTTGTTTGGGTTTAGTTTGAGATTGGCATAAAGAATTTCTTCATTGTTGTGGTGAGGGGAAGATGTGTTCAGGAGTTGAATACTGAGGTGGTGTTTAAATATCAATGCTATACCACCTCCTTTTTTGGACAATCGGTCTATGCGAAGGATGTTGTATTCAGGTGCAAGTATTTCCTCACTGTTAATGTGAGGTTTGAGCCAGGTTTCAGTTAGGAAGGGAATATCTGGGGAATATATGCTTATGCTGGCATGTAATTCTTGGATTTTATTGCATATGCTTCTGATGTTTAGGAACATTATAAGTAGGTCTGTTGTTTTCTTGTTGGCTAGGAGTTGAGTTGTGAGGGGGTTGTTTGGACTAGGGTTTGTGGTTGGGTTGGATTTGGGATGATCAGGGTTTGGATAGATGTCTCCAGCAAGGGCAAGTTTATAGAGGGTGTTTAGGATATGTTTTATATACATAGTAAATTGCTTATGGTATCTTAGGGATATTTTATTTTTGAGTGTGTTAGGTGTTTGGTAATGGAGTGTGTGTATTGGGAGGATGGCTTTGGTGGCAGGTGTTGTGTAGTTATAGTGTAAATGTTTGAGGAAGGGTGGTGAGAGAGTACAGTGGAAGTTGTTGGGGCATGTGACCGTGGAGCCTTGGTAGGATGTAATGTGAGCTAGAACTACGCAGGTTATGATTGTTATTATATTAGGTAGTAGCATGATTGTGTTGCATGTAGGGGGAGGGGTGAGTGGTGGTGTAGCCTAATTGCTGGCAATTAGGGGTGGGGTACAGAGCACTGCCAAACACTACAGGGGAAACTAACACATAGACCCTGAAAATTTAAGGATGAAGTATTTAGACAGATATTCTGAAGTTAGAAACAAATCAAGCAGTACCTACTGTAAACAATGAATTAGCTTGTCAAGAATGATGAAAAGAGGTCTAATGAATGGCTACTGCCTGGCTACTACTAATGCTGATCTCACCACTGTTTCACTCTGTTGGGATAAAATGCTCCTTTACTTCTTATCTCACCAGAAGTAAAATTTTAGCGGCCATCCTGAGAAGAGAAGCAGGCCACAGCATGTTTGGTGATCCAGTCTTGTACCAGATGATGCAAGGGTCTGTAGGTTTGTAGCCTTTTTCTGGTAGATGGCTCAAAAGCAACCAGATCAATCAGGTATGTTAAGCACAGGCACATACTCTCCATCCAGAAGCAGTCAGGAATCAATGCACTCTGTTCCTTCTCTTACCAGGATCAGAATATAAGCACAGATTCCAAGCTGACAGCTACAAAGCAGTTCTTTGGCATTCTGGTGATCAGCAATCTCCAGGAAGAAATGTTCCTGTACTCCTTCTCTCACCAGGAGAAAACAGAAGCACCAATCCCAAGATGACTACTATGAAGCAGAATGTGGTCTATAGTTTTTAGGGTAGCTTGCAGGTTCACTCAAGTAGTAGAGTTGTTTTTCTTGTTGTTAGCTAGGTTATTGTCTGTTCAGGGTGTGCATATAAATAGTTCTTACTCATAGCTAAATCTTCATGCAAAGATGTTAATACTTTTAACCAGAAGTTAGGTACTGCATCTGAGCCTGGGGTTTTCCAACTGGAGGCTTTTCTTAACTTTGTTTCAATCTCTCTGGCTGTTACTTCATCCCATTCCACCTGTGTCCCTGCTGGACATTGCCATCGAATGGTGACTTGTCAAAACATGTGCTAACTTCTTGGCTAGACATTTATAAGGGCCTCAGGTCCAATAGCCTAGTAACTTTCTGTGATGCTATGGTAAACCTTCTAGGCTGGAGGCAGGGGCACAAATTGTATTATGTTAACATGATGAATCCTCAGCATGTCAGGAAGGTCCTGGGCAGACTGCAAATTGTAGGATTGACCATGAAGCCTAGTAAGTGTCAGATAGGTATGGCAGAGGTCTCCTACCTGCGCCATAGAGTGGGGAGTGGTAAGATTAGGTTAGAATCTGCCAAAGTGGAAGCTATTCAGGTGTGACCTGCCCCTATTACCAAAAAAGTAGGTGAGGGCATTCTTGGGGACAGAGTGGTATATAAAGTTTGTTCCCAATTACAGTAGAATAGCTGCTCCCCTCACAGACCTGACAAGAAAAAAACAGACCAGATAAGGAAGCATGGACCTCAGCTTGCAAGCAGACATTCTAAAAGTTTAAAGGGGCTTTGGGAGCCCCCCCCCCCGTGTTAGCCAGTCCAGATTACAGCAAATAATTTGTTATGCAGGTGGATGCTTCAAACCATGGGGTGGGGGTTGTACTCAGCCAAGCTTCCTCAGAGGGAGAAGAGCACCAAGTTGTATATGTCAGCTGTAGACTCCAACCCAGGTAGAGATTTTATGTAGCTGTAGAAAAAGAACGTCTAGCCATAGTACAGGCACTGTAGAAACTTCAGACTTATCTGTATGGAAGGAAATTCACTGTGGTTACATACCACAATCCCTTAACATGACAACATAGAGTCAGCCAACAAAATGCCAAGTTATTAAGATGGAGACTGAGGTTGCAGGCATATGACATGACAGTATAGCACTGTAGTGGGGTTAGCAATGCCAATGCGGATGGACTTCTCAAGACAGGGTATAGGTTAATGAGTTCCCACACAGGCACATTTCTCTCGACCAATGTTTTTCCAGGGTCACTCGAAAAACTAGCTTGAGTCTTCAAAAGGGGGTGAGGAGAGATGTGATGATGTGAGGTATTGCCATCTGTGCCAGGGAGAATAGGGAAGTGCATGTATAACATATACCAGCATAGTTAGCTGGGGTTTTGTAAAATAATTTGGTGTCATTTGACTATCATACTGACTTGTACAGATGCTTGTGCTAAAAATGTATCAGCAGTGTTAATATAACTGATTAAATGTTTATGTTTAAGCAAACAATTCAAGGGAAGAGTAGACATTTTTGAAATTGTTTGTATAGCTTTCAGATACTGCAACAGATCTTAACAAAGCTCTGAGTGTGTATTGCACCAAAATCAGGTGATCAAATGTGATATCATTCTATAACAAGCACTGAGAGGATGGAACTCTCACAGCAGTTTTGTTTTATTTTCTTTAGAACCTGATATACAAATCTATGACAGTTATCACAATTAGTTCAGTTAGAAGTTTGAAGCTCATCACCTTGCCATGTGGAAGTAAGCATCTCAGCATCCTATTTTGTCTTGCTGTATTAATTAAATCAGCTAGGGGACAGTTATTCTTTAGACAGTCAGGAAATACCATGCAGTGAGATTAGTTAGGTATTGTTTTTCTGCATCTGTGTGCATCTGTCCAACTGTGTTGTTTTTATTTCTCTTGTGATTGAAATTCTGGTGTTTATTGTTCTTAGATATTTCATTTTCTCGTGTTTTCTATTTTATTATTTGCTATTAAATATTTTATACCTTTCATTGTGGCTCATCTTTTAGAGAATACCTTAACATCTTGAGAGTACTTGTGCTTAATTTAATGATGCCTTGGCCGCTCTGAAAAGCCTTGCTGCCTTGGTTACAATCTGCCATTTATATTAGTATTGTTTTACTCAGTATAATTGGATACTCTTGTAAGAGCCTTAGAGTGGTTGACTGGTGGCAGCGTGGTTACCTTATTGTCTGGGCAGAGGGGGTACAGCTAGTAAATCTGTGCCAGCCTTTACCAGGACTCCGTGTGTGTGTGTGTGTGTGTGTGTGTGTGTGTGTGTGTGTGTGTGTGTGTGTGTGAAAATCAAATAACCAGGTCTGAGTGTGTCAGCTACTTGGGACTGGGACACAGTGATTCAAAGTGAGTCTTGTTTGGGAACTGGAGAGACAGAGTCCATTCCCAGGTCTGGAATGTGTTCCCTGTGTACTCTTTGGGGAAATTGTGCTTGATGCAGACAGCTGCATTTGAAACTGCTGTGTAAATCCATTCCTGTTCTAAGTGACCGTCTCTCACTGTTGTCAGTGATGAGGATTGAGGCTCCTTGATTATGGATCTGCAGTAGAGAGGCCATCACAATAACTTTTAGTATTTTTGAGATACACATTTATTTACAGCTAGGTTGAAAAAGTGCATTCTCAGAAAATTTTAACTCAGGTAAAGGCTGGCACTCTTCATGAGTCAGGAGGTGTGAAATTCCACTCAGGCTAGGTGTAAAGGGTTAAATGGAAGTGACATAACAGCACCAATTGCAGTACAGGGACCAAGGGGTGGAGGGACACATGAACCACTAGGGCATTATAGATACATGTCATAATGGCACTTCAACTATTACAGGGGTGGGGGAAAATAGTGGATGAGGCAGGTTAGGGACAGGTACATGGACTGTGGTGTGTGTGTGTTTTCATGCTATATGTACTTGTGTGCATGAGAGAATAACTGGGGAGGGGGAGAGTGCCACTGCCTACACAAGCAGCTCTTTACTACCATACATGCACAGTAGCATTAATCTGCATGTTGAGGTAGTAAATGTAATTCAGAGATATGCATATCAGCGAATAACAAAGTCTTAACTCATCACAGCTATCATGTCTCTGCATCGCAAAATGTCACATTGTGGGAGCAGGGACTTTTTAACACAGGACGTAAGGCTCATGCTAGGCCCTTTAATGAAACCCAGGGTTAACTATTCAATGTCAAAGAAATGCAACTATATATTAATTGATCAAAGTGATTTGTAGAAAATATGAAACTCAGCTGGGGATAACATATTAGTTGTCATACTGACAAACCATGGATCTTTCTACTTCCAGCCAATGGTTATATCCTGTAATTAATATGGATCATAATGCTACCATATCCTGTAATTAATACAGATGATAATGCTATTATCGTTAGCTTAAGAGTAATATTATCACAGCTCATATCATCCAAAGAATAAAATCAAACTCAGTCATAAATGAATCAACTTTTTAGATTAACTGGAGAAAATAATGATATAATAAATATCACACTTAACAAAATTGACTGTGATATTATCCTCAGAGGCCCAAATAAGACTGCTCAGGATAATATCAGTGTGCTCTATGATATAATAAACTTCTGAAGTCATGAATATGTACTGGTAAGATAAAAATATACTGGTAAAATAACAAAAAAAAAATAATGGCATTATAAAACTAACTATATGTGTACAAAAAGCAGGCAATACTTTGCTTTCAGCAGTCACCATAACCATAAATGTCTGTATTAAACAAAATACAGAAACTATAATATTTTCTTATCAAATTCTCTCCATTTGAATATGAACTCATTCCACTCTCAATGGCTGACAGTAATAATATCGTACTCTTTAATTACATAAAAAAAAATTGAAAGGAGAAATTGAGAAAGGATTATCCACAAGCAATAACATGATCACACAGATGCAGAACAATGTATATGAACCTGGCAAAACATTTTGTATAATCTTCAAAATAAGCAAAGCCATTTTTCTGAAATAAGTGAACACATATGTCAAAATGTTGCACAGACAAGACAAACTATGTTAAGCCCAGCCACAGGCAAAGTTAAAAACTCAAGCTCCATAGAATTGTATCTGCATTCCTCTATTCTTGATGTACAATTCCATTCAACCCCAATTTCCTAGAAAGAATAGTCAGAGATGTTACTTAGACAAAACTAATTTTATTCTCCAGAATTTTGAGATGTTACTCATTTTAAACTATTTTTTTTTCAGAATTGTAGCGTGAATCCTCTCATGTCTCAATGTTTTGTATACCTTGAGTTTTAAGAGTTCATTTAGAACATGTTTTCTATAAATGGAGTAATATCAGACTTCTTGTTAATGTTATCTTTCTGGTGTAGTTGTCACATTGTTATACCCCTCAACACACATGCACACACAAACAAACAGACATAAGCACACTTTAACCTATTTTTAAACACAGCACAAAATACTTGCTTGTCTGTTGTTTTCATAGTCTTTCACTCTGTCCATGTTCTTTACTTTTTATTAATTCTTGGAGTGCCTCCCTTAGTACCTATAAATTATTTAATTCCATTTCTCTCCTGGATTCCTTTTTCTTTTTAAATATCTTTTCATAGCCCATCAGCCACTGCTGCCCCTCCACTTACTGAGCAGTTATTTGTTTCTCCATCGCATGACTATTCAGATAGCCTCTTCTTCGTCTTGCACAATTTTTATGTTTTATTTCCAGAACAAATCTGCTACTACATATTCACTATAGCATATACCTTAGGGAATATCCTTTGGGTCTTTATTCATTTAAAATAGAATCACTTTCTTCATAAGTTTAGAACTTCATCAGAGCTTGCAAGTAACCCTCATTGCCCATGTGAAGCTCAGGGTCATATATTAGATGGTAATGCCAAGATGACCTTGGGATTATGGGTATAGCCACACATACACTATGTAAGCCATGGTTGTTGTTGTTGTTGTTGTGTGTTTCGGCTTTTCTCGGTTAGGGGTCGCCACAGCGGAACTCCGGTCTGCTAATGATTGGCAGTAGATTTTTACCTGCCGAGTTGCTGGCCCTGATGCACAACCTTCAACGAAGGTACGCCCATTCACACATGTCTCCACACAGAAGACGCTCTAGCTGCGAATCGAACAGGACAACGTCTTACTGTGAGATGACAATGCTACCACAGCACCACCATCGCAGGATACTACGTAAGCCATGGTATATAGATTAATTCTTATGGGGTAACATTTTGCCTATTACAAGTGCAGTCTATGTTCCACCTTCATATGCTATAGTATTATTGTTTTGCCAGTATGCATAAACAGTGACAAATCCATTTAAGAAGAAAGAGAAAAAAAATCTGGCAGATTCCAAGACAAATGGCTGACAGTAAATAGTGTTTAAATACTGTTTTTCCTGTGCTATGATCTTTAGGATTTCGAATATTACTGGGAATCTTACTATGGGATATGGGTAAAAAATGTAACATATTAGAAGGACTTGGGCATGCTACTTTGGAAAATGTAATTTCAGTGAAATATATCAGATGTAGTCTGAAAGGCTTATCGAGTTGCACATCTGCTATTAAATACATTTTTATTTATCTTTTTGTTTTTTTATCTGTTAATACACAGCAGGTAGACTGTTAAAGACCCTTTACAGCCATGACCCTGGAGAGAAAGCAATAAAGAAGACATAAAGTGTGATACATGCATAATGTACAATTAACAGTGAGTACACAGCTAAATGTGATTTTTGTTCAGAGTGGTAATAACAGTATACAAATGCAAAATTCAGTTAAAAGCATGAAGAAACATAAGTTAAACTCTCAGTGTGAACATAAAGTGCAATATGTAGAAGTACTACTTAAGTACTACAGAAAGTTACTTGTACACTGTGGGCAATACAGGAGTATGCACAGAGCCTAAGAAGGATAAAAGCACCCCTGTTATTGATTTGATGAGCATTATTAGAAGTAATTAATGTCCAGTAATTTAGTAAGATGAGGATAGTTGTCTAAATGGGACACGTTATGCTAAAAATACTAGGGATTTTATCAACAAAGTGCTATATAATGTGAAAGGAAAAGAAAACTGATTCAAATGCATTTACCAAATAAAAGAACAGGAAAAAAGCAATGTTATCAAGTCAATTTGTCATACAGCAATTCCTTCTAGATTTTATTTTACTTTATTTTGTTTTTTAAGTTAGGCAGTGTTACTTGGTGAATGATTACAGACAATCTTACAAATTTAATTTAGTGCAGTTTGAAGCAGGGATGTCTTATGGTCCGAGTTTTGGGTAACTAATGAAGACCACATACAAGTTTATGGATATGGAAATTAATCTTCAATACCTTTCTCAGTTTGAATGTTAAAAAATCGATTAGTTTGTAGAACTGTATTGCTAGAAAGTGAGAAAAAGAATGAAACAGTTTAATAATCAATAATGCAGAGTAGGCATTTTTATTTTAAGAACTTTCCACGACAGACTATTAAAGTCTTGTTGGATGGTTGTCAAGATGAAAGCACTTAAGGAAATTGTTTCATATGAAAATGCTTACTCTGCATTGCTATTTATCTGCTAAGCTGCTTCAATTTTCTTACCTTTCAATGATGTTATTTATTTATGGTTATTAGGAGTTGTGGTTATTTGTCTGCCTATTATTTTGTTAATTTATAGGAAAGAATAAGGTGTTTTAACAAATTGTTGGGAGTTGTGTCATCTTTTGATTTCATGGAGACTTCTGGATCAAGATTGAGAACAATCTATTTACAACAATGTTGCTGCATAACAAGGACAAAATTAGTGGCACTTGGGAATAAAGCTGAATTTTAAAGCCTCCAAGCATCAAATAGCAAAACAGCAGATTTTTTTTTAATTTAAAGTAAATTTGTTTCTTTATAGCCTTAGGCAAATTTGACAAAATCTTTTTGTAGTCTTTTTTGTATAATATCTTCATTGGCATAACATTGGAAGAGTTGAATGTGGAAGTTGCTTGGCTAAATCATTAATAAAATGATATTATACAGTGCCTGGTCATTAATATTCAAAAACAAGCATGCTGATTGGTCAGCCCAATCAGCTAGCCTGTTGTAAATCGAGCATATGCCAACAGAAAAAAATCTGGTTGCCAGGACTTTATTCTATTAGTATATGCTACAGCTTTTTAGTTTTCTTTACCACAAAATAGTAATAATAATAAAGTTTGAAATCCAGACAGTTTGGAGGTACAAGAGAGACAGGACAGAGAAAGTACAAGTAAAATGAGGTACATTATACAAAACTAAAGAAATGTTCCTGATTTCCTTTATTTTCTCTGTCCCGTCTCTCTAGTACCTCTTAAGTGTCTTCATTTCATACTTTATAAAAAGAAAAGAAGAAGCAATAGAGATCTTCCTTTCTCTATTGCTTCCTTTTCAAAGCACTGATGTACTGTCTAAGTGTGCAGTACATCAAGAAAGCCCCAAGATATGGAAACAAAGCAGAAGAACAACACCGTGCCATTATGCAAGGACATTATTTAAGAAAAGTATTTTTTTTTCTCTTAAATAATGTCATTGTATAATAATAACCCTTGGCTTTGTGTAGGTAATGCTGATTTACCCATGGTTGGCTTTGTTTGGTCACTCCGGCTTTACCATTATGATCAAGCCATGCCAATTGTGGGTGAATCCAGCATTACACACATCCATCTTGGGGCTATTGTTCATAGGTTCATAGGTTCATAGGTTCATACTAGGCTATCTGCCCGAGGGCATTTACAAGCCTAGCCCATCGTTTTGTGGCTTATGCCACCCCTTAAGTATGGGGAACTATACCCATTATTTTGCTGTGCCTCTGTCGAGCAGTGACACTGAGGTAATCCCTGGGGTATATTTGCGATCTCCCATCCATTGGTCAAGATTTCTCTTGAACAAGGCCAGCGAGGTGCTCTGCCTCACATATACCGGGATTTTGTTCCACAGCATAGGGAGTCTTTGGGTGATGAATCTATCCCTCCAGCACGTCCTATTAATAGCCGTGTCGAGGTTTAAGTCTCCCGCCTTGTGGCTCTGGTGGATCTAGATTTTTGAGGTGAAGCATATTCATCAAATCTGGGTTTGACATGGCCTTGTATGTTAGGCAAAGGTCACCTCTGAGCAGCGGTAAGCGACTGAATAGAGCTGGAGTTCTTTCAGTCGGGCAGCATAGGACAGATTTTTGAGACCCTTTATCCTTTTGGTGAGGAACTTTTGTGGTCTCTCCAGCTGCTGCAAGTGTCGGGTCAGATACATTCTGAATTGGGCATTGTACTCAATCATTGGTCTGATGAGTGATGAGTAAAGGGAGACCATGACCTCCCTTGATCTAGATGAGAATCCCTTCATGATAAGGTGGGCAATGTAGAAGGTCTTCCTAACTACTTTAGCTACATGGGTGTCGAATGACAGACTACAATCAACCTGGGTCCCCAAGTCCCTGATAACTTCTTCTGTGCTCAGTGGATTGCCACCTATTTGGTAGCTAGGGTAACCTTGTTTTTCCCGAAGGGTATGACTATGCATTTTTGGCATTTAACTTTAGGCCATGGCTCTGGCACCAGTTATCCGCTTCTGTGAGACCCTTCTGAAGGATATCTGTGTCAGATGTGTTTTCTACTATGGCTCCCAGTTTGCAGTCATCTGCAAACTTTGTCAGCCATAACCCTCCTGTGTTTGCTTGTACTGGAAAAGTAGATGCCAAACAAGAGTGGGCCCAGGACTGAGCCCTGTGGGACCCCACTTGTGACAGGCTTTGAGTCTGACATGGCGCCAGCAACTCTGACCCTGTGGGTTCTGTCACTCAGCCAGTTTGCAACCCATCTTGTGATGTATGGGTTAACATTTAAGCTGCTGAGTTTTTCAATGATACCCGAGTGAGGTATTGTATCGAAGGCCTTCGCCAGATCCAGGTAAGCTGTATGGACTGCCTTTCCCTCATCAATGGCTTTGGTGACTGTTTCGAAAAAGTCAACCAAGTTTAAAAGGCATGATCTGCCTTTGACAAAGCCAAACTGGGTTGGATCCAAGGTCTGCAAATTCCTATGTCTTTATTTATGAGGTCCATTATGATCCTCTCCATGGCTTTGCAGATAAGGCTTGTCAAGCTAATAGGTAATTTCCAGGGTCGGTGGAAGCACCGCCTTTGTGAAGTGGGACCACAGTTGCAGTGCGCCACCCCCTGGGTACATATCCAGAGGTAAGACTTTGATTAAATAGCTGTCCTAGTTGTGGGTTTACTTCTCATTGAGTTCGTGGAGCACACAGCCGGGACACCGCCGGGTCCCATGGATGCTGTGTTTTTGCTTTGGAGAGAGCAGTTTTAACTTGGGCGTTGGAAATGTTTGGGGGCTGCAATCGCTTTGGTATAGATATCTCCTTTGGGGAGGGGAGAAGTTTGCACTGAACCTGTCAGCCAGTATGTTGGCAATGTCTGTAGGATCAGTAATCTTCACATCATTTTTGACTAGTTCTGAGCATATCTGGGAGTTTCCTCCCAGGTTTCTAACATAGCTAAAGAATGCCTTATGATTGTCTTTTGAGTCTTTAGCTATTTTTCTCTCAAAATTTGCTTTGGATGATTTTATGAGAGCTCTTAGTTTTTTACTTATAGTGATCAAGGGTGTCTTACCTTTTGAGGATTTTGCTCTATCTTGTAGTAGCTTTCTCCTTTTGTTGTAGAGTTTGTTTATGGCTAGGGTCCACCAGAGTGGACGCTTGCCTTTGGTACAGAGAGTCCCAAGATATGGAAACAAAGCAGAAGAACAACACCGTGCCATTATGCAAGGACATTATTTAAGAAAAGTATTTTTTTTTCTCTTAAATAATGTCATTGTATAATAATAACCCTTGGCTTTGTGTAGGTAATGCTGATTTACCCATGGTTGGCTTTGTTTGGTCACTCCGGCTTTACCATTATGATCAAGCCATGCCAATTGTGGGTGAATCCAGCATTACACACATCCATCTTGGGGCTATTGTTATAATAATGGTCCCTCAATAACAGTGAGGGGTTTTGAATTTGGTAAAAGTAGCTGATGATCCTGTGAGAAGCCTGCCTTACATCTATAAACATTGCTGCCCTATGTAAAGCAGCTACCTGATGTTTGTCACATCCCACCATTTTGGCAATAATTTTCCAAAAGCTTAATGCCTTCTAGAACGGGAAAAACTCCCAAAGAGTGATGCTGGGTGCTATACCAGGTAGGTTACAGAAGACACATTTCTAAATAATGAGCCAGATGGTCAAGCTGGTGAGGACAAATAAAGTGTGCTTTTGGTGTGGGAGGGTTGCTACAATCTGTCAGTCTAGAGTATGAATGTATAACTTTCCAAGGTGCACCATAATGTTAGACTTAACTTTTGCTGTTGCCTATGTATGCATGTATAAAACACTCCTGGATTTTTATCATGTCTTTGGATGAGTTATTTCTTATAAGTATTATTCTCTCATACTAAGTGTCAGCATAATGTATATGTTGTTGTTGTTGTTGTTTGTCTTTTTGGCTTTTCCCGGTTAGGGTCACCACAGCGGAACTCTGGTCCGCTAATGATTGGCAGTAGATTTTTCATGGTGCCGAGTTGCCAACCCGATGCCCAGTGAAGGCACACCCATTCATGCATATTTTTTGGAGGCCACTTGACCACGGGGAGGACATACAGACTCCACACAGAAGGCACTCCAGCCATGAATCGAACAGGAGAACCTCTTGCTGTGAGGCAACAATGCTACCGCTGTACAACCGCGGCTTCAGCATAATGTATATGTATTATATTCTTTTCTTTTATAGTAGATTTATTCTGTTTTGCATTTAACCTGCTTTAGACTTAAAAAGTCAACATTGGATTAATTTATTTAGACAATTTGCCAAAAAATAGAATGTATATTTAGAATGACAAATAATATGAAAGTATTTTTAAGAAAAATATTAATTTGTTGCAAGTGAAATGGTGTAATGATTTTATTTATTTATTTTAGATTTATGCTATATAACTAGGTTGGAATAAAACTGACCCTCTTCAGATATAACCCAGGCATAAACAGACTGGGAGTTATACAGAGAATATTCTCAAAATGAGAGGCATATGCAGGATTTTAGTAAAAGCAAACAATTCAGCATTGCATGGAATGGCCATGGTTAAGTAGAAACAGTGGCAGCGGAGTACAAAGAATATATTTAAAGTGGGGGGTAATTTGCACTTGTATCAAACTATGTGTTTCATATGCTTGTATAAAATGCTTCACAAAGAGTTAAAATTGTCACTCTGACACATCCTAAGGGGAAGAATTGACAAGTGACATAAACAACAAAAGATAATGCCCCAGTAGTTATATTAGATATTTCTCTGAGTAGACTGGTGACTCCAGAACAGCTAAATCTGATGTTAAAGTATTCTTCTCTGATGTGTATATTGAAAGTCAAAGAAGGGTTGTAATCCACATAATGCATCTTTAACTCACATGGCCATAGTGGTGAAGAAAGTAAGGGCATGATATCTAGGTCCAAAGAGGTTATTATCCCACTGCACTCCACCCTTTCAGACCAATCATATAGTACAATGCTCCATTTAGTGAGTACCTGATCAGGCATATGCAGCAACTAGAGTGA
Organism: Protopterus annectens; assembly: GCF_019279795.1. Classification (NCBI taxonomy): domain Eukaryota; kingdom Metazoa; phylum Chordata; order Ceratodontiformes; family Protopteridae; genus Protopterus; species Protopterus annectens. Next base: position 120,406,510 of record NC_056726.1, on the reverse strand, counting down.
TTGCTAAGGGGTGATCTACATTTGGCTTACAAGGCATCTGCAAACCATACACTTATGAATTCCCTACATATTTGGATGTCAAAGAGTACCAGAAATACAAGGTACCTTGCCTGCAGCACATGTAGGACATGCTGGAGGGACAGGTGTGTATCTCAGAGGCTCCCACTTTTCTGGAATAGGCTAATAGGCTTTCCATCCACATGATGAAGTAGAGTTTATCTTTGTACTTATTTAAGCAAACTTGGGATTTTAAATATACCCATGGTTTGGCACCTATGTCTCTGTTAGAGAGAGAAAAAGCTTGGAAATGCTGGCCACCCATGCCCAAGTATGCATGCCCCCACAAAACACCTGGGGACCAATACTTTTCAGATTATATTGGGAAGTAAGGCTAGGGGTAAAAAGGCCCATTGGGTCTATAGCCTAGTATTCTATGATACTAATTCCTTGACTTATTTTTCTTTTGGCATCCATGATAGCTTCCTTTTCATCTAATATTCTGCATACCCTCTCATTTTGAACATCTTATATTCCAATTTAACTTCCTATATGTCTCTTCCTCTGTAATTATTCTAAACATTCTTGTCAAGGCACTGTTTACTCTTTACCATATATTTTTAACTAAACTGGGTTAAAATAGCACTTGTTGCAACTCATTTCTTTTGTTTTATATAATTTGTCTCCAAAGAAAAAATAATTATGCTATAATAAATTAAACATTATCTGTATAATTCTTATTTTATGACCTGCAAAATGTTCAAACTCTTTCAATCACTTTCCTACCACACACATCCTTTCTTTGTGTAATTATCACAGAATAATGATTTAACATCATTCATATCTAAAGTATGACTTCTTATCTTTTCCCATAACTGAAAAGAATCTCTTATATAGGATTTTGATTTTTGTAGCACTGGCTTCAATACTTTTACACTGTTATAGATTTGCTTTTATACTCTACCGTATTTACTACAGATCTAGCTGACAGAATATTACCATCCAGTTTTTCCTTTGGTAAGCAGAAAATCTGCTTATCATTTCCCTTGGTATTAGTAAAACATAGAAATAGTCTCTGACATCATTCCTATATAGTGCAACTCCATCAAAGCTATAAAAAGAGATTTCTAAAATACATTTCATTAACTTTTACATTTTCATATCTTATTTCATCATTTAATAAATAATCACATCTATATATATATTGACGGGGAAACTGTATAGATTGCCAAACTACATTTTAGTAGAAGCAAAGAGATTAAATAAAATGCATATCAAAGTGAGTGACTGGGATTGTGATATTTTATATATCCTTTGTTGACTGGTTTAGTCTCACTAGTCTAGTAGTTTCTTTTAGGGGAGACCCAAGGTGATATTTATACTACTAGGGGAAATTTGGTTAGGGCATCAGGGAACTTCCCTTACTCTTGGTAGTTGGAAGAAGAGTTTGTGTGTTACACATCCTGACTTCTTATTGTTCCAGGCATGGAGGTGGCCCAGAGGAACAGGGAGAAAATATGGCTGCTGAAAGCCAAACTATTTTGTAAGTGAAGTGTGTTGAAAATGGAGAAAAAGTGGTACAATCCCTACTAGAATTGTTTTCAGGTGATGTGGACACAGAGAAAATATTTGCTGATGATGATAAGATCAGGAAGGAGATGGAACTAAATGCAGTGATGGAAATGGATTCAGAATACATTTTTCAGAAAAATCTGTAGTCAGCAGAAAAATGTGTTATTTCAACCCTCCAGTCTGGAGGGTTGCAGGATGAGTATCTGGAAGAGCTAATTAGCCAGAGTGAGGCAGAAAGGGGAGTTCCTGTTTCTTAGAGTGACATTATGGAAAAAATAGAAGATGGAGAAAAACAGAAGGAAAACGAGCCATAGAAGGTTCCAGGAAAAAAAACTCCAATGCTCAAATAGTGGAAGAAGGAACTAAGGAGAAGACAGAGATTAAGGGAATGAAGAAAAAATATGTTGTTCAGGTGAGCAGTAAAAAATAAAAAGGCCTGGACAGATATAAGGTATGAGGCAATGTTATTGCACATTTGGGAGTAAAAACTGAACAGGTAAGAGCTTTCATTTTAATTAACAAACTAACTTTTTGTGACTTTTTTTGAAACTGGTCAGGCCATAGAAAACCTTTTGGGGGCCTATGAAAAAAGAAAGCAGACTTTCCATAGGCAGAGTATGTGGTGCAAGCTTTTTTCAGGAAAACGAAAAAAAAAAAAACAGTGTTGATTCAGTTTAGAATTGAAGTGGAAACAAAAGAACTGAGTGAATATTTGTTATGTAAAGAAGTGAGTACTAAAATTTATGATGAAAGAGGATTATGGACTTGGGGTTGAGAAAGTGACATAATTTTGAAAATGAAAATTGACAATGCATTACACATACCTAGTATTATTAATGTGCATGACAATAGAGGTTTTGTTAGGTACAGAGGACAACCAAAAACATGTTATTTTTGTGGAAAATGTGATCATTTAATTAATGAGTGTGACAAAAATGTATTTATCAGACCATAATGCAAAGGAATGTGAAGTGAAATGCAAGGCATTCATGGTTAGAATAGGAGGTAGGAATACAAGAAAATGAAAAAGAAAATGAACATGAAAATGAAGATGAAATTATACAGGGAAAATATTTAGAAAATGTTGTACGAGAGCACACAATACAGCAAGAAGAAACATAGAAATTGTGTTTAAATTTAAGGGGAAAGACAAAGAGAAGGAAAAAGAAAAAGAAAGAGGGACAGAGGAAACAAATGGAGAATAGTAAGAGTGACAGATTATAAAAGACAAGAGAAATTCAATAGGAAAGAGGGTTAGCGAAAGAAAAAGAAAATTTTAAAATATAATGGTTAAAGAAAATAAGAAAGATAAGAAAGGTAAGGGATAAGAAAATTATTTTAATAGCTGTTCTATACAGGTGAAAATATTAGCTATGAACAGGAATAGTATGAGGAATGTTAAAAGAAGAATTAATATTTTACATTGGTGTGCTACAGTAGATTCTCAAGCAATAGTGTTAGAAGACATTCAAATATTAACAGAAGAAGAAAGGGTGCAAACTGAAAAACTTTGAAATGGCACTGTTATTTCAAACATAGGCAAAGAGACATGCTCAGGTATATGTATATTATGCCAAAAAATATACAAATATTAGATATTACAATAGCAGAACAGGGCCGAATAACAGTAGTGGATATAAGATAGAAAATATGTATATGGAGTGAAAGCTTTATATGCATATGAACCAAAAAAAAAGAGAAACAATGTTTAAAACTATACCTGCTTTTGTCTGTGTTAACATGGGTATAATAATGGCAGGGGACTTTAATTGTAATTTGAAAAATAAAAAGAACAGTTGTGATGTTAAAATGATTACTGAAATAATGACAACTGGAAATTTTAAAATATGGGGAAAATAAACACTGGACTTATAAAATAAATGAAATTAAGACAGAAATTGTTTATTATCAGAAGGTCTAAAAATCACACACAAAGGAATTAAATATACTGAGTTTTCTGATCATGTGGTGATTTGGATAAGAATTCATGAAAATGAAGAGTAATATTAAAATAGGAAAAGGTATAAAAAGAGTAAATGAAAAAGAGTAAGAATCAGAAGAAAGAAAATAAATGATAGAATTATGGCAACAACATATTGGTATGAGAGATTTTTTTATGAAAATTGGACAATTTGGTGGATTAGTTAAAAAGAAATACAATGCATACAAAAGAAAACAAAAAATAGAATACAAAACATTAATCAAAAAATATTTAAAGGTTTTAATAGAGTAGAAAAAATTGTTTTATGAAAAAGGAAAATAATTATATATAAGAAATCAGGATAAGGTTAATACATTATTATATAAGCAAAAATATTGTTTACAAGAAAAAAGAAGTAACAACTTACATATTTAGGAAAGATAATGAGAGAACTAAAAAAATAAAGAAGGGAAACAAGTTAAAACACAATAAGAAATATATGAAATAATTAAAGAATATGTATTAGAACAAAGTTACAATGGGAAAATTTTAAATAAGGAAGATAATGAGTATTTAGAGAGAGAGAAAAAATAAACATACATGAGTTGAATGAGATATTGAAAGATATTAACATTTCAGCTACAAGTTTGGATGGAATTGAATATATATGTATAAAGAAATGTATGATTGGCAAAAATGTTATTTATGAAAGTAATGAATGCGTGACTACAAAAAGGAAATAAGTATACAGAACTGGCAAAAAGTGGTATTTATGGAAGTAATGAATGAGTGACAACAAAAAGGAATTAAGTATAAAAAAGTTTGTGTAGGTTTGTTAAAATTTATATTAGAGAAAGGAGATGAAGATGAAATAAAAAGATGGTTACATTAACCCATAGCCAAATGAATGCAATGGACCATAACCAATTGAATGGAATGGGTAATGGTTGCGTACATCAATCGAGAACAGATTTAAATAATATCAGTAGAGCAGACACGAATCCCACTACATCTACAAACCAGAGGTACCCTATGCAAAATAACAACAGTGAAATTGGTAATGGAATGAACTGAGCAGTTACTAATACAGTATCTAACACCTCGGGCTTATAGGGACTCCAAACATAGCAATTTGGTTAAATGAACCAATGACATTCAATAGAACCGAATTAGCTTCTCAAAAGGAGAACTCGGCTGGAGGTAAAGTAACTATAACTGTGAATTTGAAAATGTTAGACCATGTTTTAGTGAAGTACAAAAAGCTACAATTAGAAGTAGTGTACTTCCAAGAGTGCATAAGAGAAAAAAATAGTCCCGGAAGGGCTGAGAGTATGGCAGTACCCGACAGGTTTAGAAGAAGGGTCAATTTTTTATAAAGAAATAATATGTATGTTTGACAAACACGGAATAGAACTATTAGAACTTATGGTCAAACATTATCAGGCGAATTTGGATGTCCTAACAATTGACATACAAAAAATTGACCAGGAGATAATCAATGACACAGACTTTGACCGATACAAGTGTGTGTGGTGGTAGTCACATTCTTTGATTTCCTGTCCTTGCCTATTTAAATGGTACAGTGTGAAATATTTTCTGCTTAAAAACCTCAGCTTTGGCCGGCTAAGAACTTGCTATATTCAACTGGACGTATAAGAGAATTTAAGTACCTTTATCTGCTCTTTTTTCAAAAAATACAGTATTTAAATTGATTTTAACTGTGTGGAAGGAATATTAGCTGAACTGGAAGTTAGTCAGTGTTTGCTGAATTTTGTTATTTGCTAGTAATTACAGGTGTGGGGGTGGTCACATTCTTTGATTTCCTGTCCTTGCCTATTTAAGTGGTACAGTGTGAAATATTTTCTGCTTAAAAACCTCAGCTTTGGACGGCTAAGAACTTGCTATATTCAACTGGACGTATAAATGACTTTAAGTACCTTTATCTGCTCTTTTTTTCAAAAAATACAGTATTTAAATTTATTTTAACTGTGTGGAAGGAATATTAGCTGAACTGGAAGTTAGTCAGTGTTTGCTGAATTTTGTTATTTGCTAGTAATTACAGGTGTGGGGGTAGTCACATTCTTTGATTTCCTGTCCTTGCCTATTTAAGTGGTACAGTGTGAAATATTTTCTGCTTAAAAACCTCAGCTTTGGCCGGCTAAGAACTTGCTATATTCAACTGGACGTATAAGAGAATTTAAGTACCTTTATCTGCTCTTTTTTTTAAAAAATACAGTATTTAAATTGATTTTAACTGTGTGGAAGGAATATTAGCTGAACTGGAAGTTAGTCAGTGTTTGCTGAATTTTGTTATTTGCTAGTAATTACAGGTGTGGGGGTGGTCACATTCTTTGATTTCCTGTCCTTGCCTATTTAAGTGGTACAGTGTGAAATATTTTCTGCTTAAAAACCTCAGCTTTGGCCGGCTAAGAACTTGCTATATTCAACTGGATGTATAAGAGAATTTAAGTACCTTTATCTGCTCTTTTTTTCAAAAAAATACAGTATTTAAATTGATTTTAACTGTGTGGAAGGAATATTAGCTGAACTGGAAGTTAGTCAGTGTTTGCTAAATTTTGTTATTTGCTAGTAATTACAGGTGTGGGGGTAGTCACATTCTTTGATTTCCTGTCCTTGCCTATTTAAGTGGTACAGTGTGAAATATTTTCTGCTTAAAAACCTCAGTTTTGGCCGGCTAAGAACTTGCTATATTCAACTGGACGTATAAGAGAATTTAAGTACCTTTACCTGCTCTTTTTTTTCAAAAATACAGTATTTAAATTGATTTTAACTGTGTGGAAGAAATATTAGCTGAACTGGAAGTTAGTCAGTGTTTGCTGAATTTTGTTGTTTGCTAGTAATTACAGGTGTGGGGGTGGTCACATTCTTTGATTTCCTGTCCTTGCCTATTTAAGTGGTGCAGTGTGAAATATTTTCTGCTTAAAAACCTCAGCTTTGGCGCTAAGAACTTGCTATATTCAACTGGACGTATAAGAGAATTTAAGTACCTTTATCTGCTCTTTTTTTCAAAAATACAGTATTTAAATTGATTTTAACTGTGTGGAAGGAATATTAGCTGAACTGGAAGTTAGTCAGTGTTTGCTGAATTTTGTTATTTGCTAGTAATTACAGGTGTGGGGTAGTCACATTCTTTGATTTCCTGTCCTTGCCTATTTAAGTGGTACAGTGTGAAATATTTTCTGCTTAAAAACCTCAGCTTTGGCCGGCTAAGAACTTGCTATATTCAACTGGACGTATAAGAGAATTTAAGTACCTTTATCTGCTCTTTTTTTTTCAAAAAATACAGTATTTAAATTGATTTTAACTGTGTGGAAGGAATATTAGCTGAACTGGAAGTTTTCACTCTGCTCTTCAGTTAGTCCCACTCACCCTCCCTGTTTTTGTTTTGGTGTTAATCTTAGTGGCCTTGCAACTGCCCGCCCCTCTTGTAAATTTGTGTTTGGATACTCCTTCTGGGCCCATCTCCTTTGCTCACTCAACTGAGTGCAGTGAGATCATATTCTGATTTCAGGCACTCCTACTGTGTACAAAGAGAGCATCTGGGAAACAGAAAAAAAAAATTTAAGCTTGTTTCCTGCCTTTCCTGTTAAGTGGTATAGACTATTTGTAGGATTCTGTGCCCCCAAGCCCTTCTGTGTTGGAGGGAAGCCTTCTAGCTTAGTTTTTTTTCTTTCTTATAACTAGCCAGTTTTCTAGTTTCAGCACTCAAATCTGTTTCTTTGATCTCAGCACTTGTTCAGAAAGAAAAAAAAAAAAAAAAATTTTCATCTGCATTTACTGTACTTGTGTTTCTACCTACTTTTTTACTTTTGCATCATCTTAAAAGTACTCAATTGTATTTATTACTGCTTGGTGTAACTCATCCTAAGCCTTTTGGTTTAAACACTTGGGCTTCAAACCAGTTGTTTTGCACTGAGAGGGTTTGTGGTCTGCACTGTAGTGGCAGAACAGGTAGCTTACATCCTTCTAGGTTGGGAACTGCTGATTGAGGGCTCAGTGTCTGTTATTCTAAAAGTGTATTAATTCTGGTTTAAGCACTTGGGCTTTCAGGCCAGTTATTTTACATTAAGAGGGTTCGTGGTCTGCACTCTTGTGGGAGGAGAGGCTGGACTCTGCCCTTCTGAGCTGGGAATTTCTGATTGAAGGCTTATAGTGCATGCATATCTGAACTGCTTCTTACTGAAGTTGGTGCGCCTTGTTTGCTGTGGCATAGACTGGATTCGGGTCTGCTGGATCTAGCTTTGTTTGTGTAACTTGAGCACTAATTCAGGCATTCTCTAAAGTATTCAATTGTATTTATTACTGCTTGGTAGTAACTTGATTAAAGTGTAGCTATCATTCTAAGTCTTTTGGATTAAGCACTTGGGCTTCAGACCAGTTGTTTTACATTAGGAAGGTGTGTGGCATGCACTGTGGTGGCAGGACAGGTAGCTTTCATCCTTCTAAGTTGGGAACTGCTGATTGAGAGCCCAGTGTCTGTTATTCTTAAAGTGTATTAGTTCTGGTTTAAGCACTTGGGCTTCAGGCCAGTTATTTTACATTAAGAAGGTTTGTGGTCTGCACTCTTGTGAGAGAAGAGGCTGGACTCTGCCCTTCTGTGCTGGGAATTTCTGTTTAAAGGTTTATAGTGCCTGAATATTTGAACTGTATCTTACTGAAATTGGTACACCTTGTTTGCTGTAGCATAGACTAGATCCAGGCCTGCTGAATCTAGCTTTGTTTATATGCTTGTTGTTTGTTTGCTTGTTATTTCCTGGAACGCTAATTCCACCTAATCTGGCGGCTTCTCAGCGCTTCTGTGGATCACTAGTGATATCTGCATTGCTTACTGTACTTATTTCCTAGTTTCACTTGAAAGAAAGTTACTGTTTGTCTTTTCTGCATTTAAGTTATCTGTAACACATTGCACTTAAGTTACCTGGCACTTGCTCACTAAAGCAATTATATAAGTCAGCACTAAAAATTAAAAGCACTACACCCTCACTCCCCACTGGCCCTGGTTTTCAATTATTAAGGAATTCCCAATATTATTCTAGCATGTCCAAAGGTCAGTTGTCAATCTCCTCTCCGGTCCAGCTGGTGAATCTGGGAATCTTGAGGCAATGTTACAACTGCCTCATGTACACAGACAACCCTCTCCTCCTCCCAACACATTCCAACACATGTGAGAGATGCAACCATATAGCCAAACTGGAGGCTAAGCTCTCTCAACTCAGTATTGGCATAACCAGTCAGGAGGAGAAGGAAACCACACTCACTACAATTCCAGTCTCACATAGACCTACCACGACAGCAAACCAAACACATAATCACACAAAAACATACTCGAGGCTCTAAATAAAGATCTGCGAAGCAGCAGAGACCTCCAAAGCAGACACCCAAGCAGCCGCTACCCAAAATCAAAACACATGCAACACATATCTCACAAAGCCAGTGTGCCAAACAGTCACAGCCCTTAAGACTAAACAACACACCTGATACACTTGTAATAGGTGACTCTATCATCAGGCACACTGATGTCCCGCTCACCAGGCTGAACAAGGAGAGGGTCACGGTGAGCAGCCTGTCGGGCGCTAGGATCCGCCACATAACACAAGCACTCAGGTCACTCCAAGGCAAGTACAAATATGACTCAGTCATTGTCCATGCTGGTGTGAATGACCTGAGACGTACCTCCCTGGACTACATGAAAAGAGACATAAAGGAGCTCTCTGGGCATGTAGCCTAGGCTGGTATGATCCTGACCTTGAGTAACATCTTACCCTCACCAAGAATGATGCCACAATATGAAGACAAGATGATCAATTTCAACAATTGGCTTAAGTACTGGTGTCATTATAAGGGGATCCAATGCCTGTCAGCTTGGGATGATATGCTCGACAAGCCACGATGCTTCGCTAGGGACGGCTTGCACCTGTCACCCCTGGGCTTTCGGATATTGGCAAAGGCTCTTGCTACCCCCATAGTGCCTTTTTAGGCAAGGATCAAAGACAAACCCACCTCCATAGGTATCACAAGGGATAAGAAACTAAGAGTAATGCTACTCAATGCCAGAAGTCTAAACCTCAAGATGCACGCACTCGAAACTCTCCTTAGCATGGAGAACATCGATATCTGTGCAGTAACAGAAACCTGGTTCAGGGCTCCCGAGAGCACCCCAGCACTACCAGGTTATACCTCATACCATGCTTTTGGCCCCAAAACTTGGACGAACCACAAAAGGAGGAGTATCGATATTCATCAAAGATACCCACACCTCCAGGTTGGTGGCAAAGCACGAAGCATCAGAGACTATCCATGTGCAACGAACAGTGGGTAAAACTGCCTTCCAGTTTATAGCCTGCTACAGACCACCCTCCCAAACCCAGGAACCCCACTCGGCCTTCCTGAGAACTCTGGAAAATATGAAGGTCTCTCCAAACACCATTATATTGGGCGACTTCAACTACCCAAACATAGAGTGGGAGCATTACTCTATCTCCAACACCCTAGCCCAAAGGTTCCTAGAATTTATAAACTCAAATGCTATGGAACAACTTGTTACCACTCCCACAAGAGGGGAAAACATACTGGACCTGATCATCACCAACATGGGGACTCTATGCTCCAGACCAGAAGTGTATCCCTCACTGGTAAGATCAGACCATAAACTAATCTCACTGGATATTCACATCCCGACCCCACCCCATGCCCAGAAAACCACAGTGAAAAACTTCTCTAAAGCAAATTTCACACTCCTCAAAACTGAGGTGGAATCCTACAAAGCCCCCGGGCCTGTGGAAAATACAGCCCAGACTGCAGAATCCTTTATAAACGCATTCTATGAACACCTTCAGGAATGCATGGATCATCTTGATCCCAAATAAAACCAAGACCCAATCCTCCAAAGGCAGACGTCCTGTCTGGTGGACCCCAGCCATAAACAAACTATACAATAGAAGGAGGAAGCTACTAAATGATAGAGCAAAATCCAATAAAGGGAAGGCATCACTGATCAGTATTAGCAAAAAACTACGGGCACACATAAAATTGTCCAAGGCCAGCTTTGAGAGAAAAATTGCACAGGACACTAAGGATAATCACAAGGCTTTCTTTAGTTATGTTAGGAACCTGGGTGGTAATTCCCAGATATGCTCAGAATTGGTCCAAAATGACAAAAAATACACCGAACCCACAGACATTGCCAACATCCTAACTGACAGGTTCAGCGCAAACTTCTCCCCTCCCACCAAAAGGGCAAATATCTATCCCAGCAAAGTGCTGCCCCTGACATCTCAGATGCTCAGGTAAGAGCCGCCCTCTCCAAAGCAAAAACACAGCATCAATGGGACCAGATGGTGTCCCGGGCTCGTCCTACATGAACTCAAGAAGAGCTAAACCCAAACATAAAACTACTGTTCAATCTCAGCCTTACTACAGGATATGTTGCCAAAGAGTGGCGTACAGCAACAGTGGTCCCTCTCCATAAAGGTGGTGCCTCAACGGATCCTGGAAACTATCGCCCCATAAGCCTGACTAGCTTGGTCTGCAAAGCTATGGAAAGGATCATCATGGACCTCATAAATAAAGATATTGGGGACCTACAAACACTGGATCCTACCCAGTTCGGCTTTGTTAAGGGCAGATCCTGCCTCTTAAACCTGGTTGATTTCTTTGAAACAGTCACCAAGGCCATTGACGAGGGGAAGGTGGTCCACACAGCCTACCTGGACCTCGCAAAAGCCTTCGATACAATACCCCACTCGGGAATTATAGATAAGCTCACCAGCTTAAATATAAACCCCTATGTCACTAGATGGATTGCAAACTGGCTCAAGGACAGAACCCACATGGTTAGAATTGCTGGAGCCATGTCAGACTCCAAACCAGTTACAAGTTGTGTCCCACAAGGCTCAGTCCTGGGACCTCTCTTGTTCGGTATATATTTCTCGGAGGTACAGGCCAACACTGAAGGACTGTGGCTGACCAAGTTCGCAGATGACTGCAAACTGGGTGCCATAATCGACTCTCCAGCCAACACAAGCATCCTCCAAAAGGGCCTCATAGAAACAGACAACTGGTGCCAGAGCCATGGCCTCAAGCTAAATGCCAAAAAGTGTATAGTTATCCCCTTTGGCAAAAACAAAGTGCCCACAAATTACCACATAGGTGGTAATCCATTAAGTACAGAAGAAGTAATTAGGGACCTGGGGACCCAAGTTGATAACAATCTCTCATTTGACAACCACGTGGCCAAAGTGGTTAGAAAAACATTTTATATAGCCCACCTAATCATGAAGGGATTCACATCTAGATCAGGGAGGTCATCGTGCCTCTTTACTCATCCCTCATCAGGCCCATAATTGAGTACAATGCCCCTTTTGGGATGTACCTTACCAGACACCTGCAGCAACTGGAAAGACCCCAAAAGTACCTCACCAAGAGGATCAAAGGGCTCAAACAGATGCCATATGCTGCCCGGTTAAAGAAACTCCAGCGCTACTCAGTGGCATACCGCCTGTTCAGGCGATCTGTGCCTGGCGTATAAAGCCATGTCCAACCGGAATTAATGGATATGCTGCACCTCAGAAAATCCAAATCCCATCGAGCTCTGGCGCTCGAGACTTGAACCTCAGCACTGAAATAAATAGGACAAGCTGGAGGGACAGATTCATAACCCAGAGGCTCCCTTCACTCTGGAATAAAATCCCAGTCCAGGTTAGGCAGAGTCCCTCATTGACTCTCTTCAAGAGGAATCTTGATGAGTGGATGGGAGATCGTAGGTTTACCCCGGGTATCACTTCTGTGTCACTGTTAGACAGAGGCACAGTATACTAACCTCGAAAAAGGGCATAGCAAAATAAATTTAAAATGGGTGGCGAAAGCCAAACACATTCTGGCTAGGCTTATAAATGCCCTAGGGCAGATAGCCTAGTATGAACCTATGAACCTATGAACCTATGAACAAGTTCGACTATAACAGAACCTTTGACAGTATTAATCAACTTATGGAAAAATTACAGGCTACAAAAGTCCAGAAAATGCAAAGAGACAAAGTAGCATACAGAAATGGGACAGCATACCCAAAACCTCCCCCGTCACAAATATGGAAACCAATAGCTGAGCCACAAAGGGAAGGATGTGGCCTTGACTTTCAGGAAGTGGAAACAAGAGGCCAAGGAACCAGAGTAATGGAAAATTCACCTACAATTGAGAACAATGGGGTATGTTGGAGTGATAGAATTAATCAAAAAAATAATTTCAACCCTGGAGGCCAACAAGGTTTGAATCAACATCAAAATGGTAATAGTGAAGATTTTCACCACCAAACTCGGAACCACACCCCCCCGAGGAGCGGAACAACAATGGCCCAACAACAGAAGATGGAGGAGATAGATTACATGGACATAATGAATAAAAGGTACTGTAAAGTGTTAACAAACTTACAGGGCAATTATAAAGTCTTTAATTACACTGAGACTGTAATCGAACCCGAAGTAATTGAACTGTGTGCAAAGGGCCAAACATTTGTCATTGCAGAAAAAGCGCAATTAGCGCAAACACTGATAGATTTAAAACTACTAACATGTAAAATGAATTTGGCAATTATTATGGGATCAAGTGAGTGTAAAGTAAATGAATTTTATGTAGCTAGTACGTTTAACCCGCCACTACACAGTAGTGTCGCTTTTTTGAAAAAATGTGCAAAACTGATTTTAGGTTCAACATTGAGAATAGAAGATTGTTGAAAAATGAAAAGAACATTTCAAAGTATGAATGGCAGGTGATTAATGAATTAAAAAAGTTACCACTCAGATTCATGAAATCAGATAAGGGAGGGGGGTTAGTTGTGATGCAAGTAGAGGATTATACACAAAGAATGGAAAGATTATTGGATAGTGAAACATATACAAGGGTGTCAAGAAATGAGCTTAACATAGCTTATACAAGAATAAAGAGCTATTTAAATGACTTGTTCATTGAAGCAAAGGTGGACACTGACATGTATAATTATATGAATATGGTTGCACCACGTATCCCCCTATTATTTGGTGTGCCAAAAATCCATAAAAGCTTACTAGATCCACCCATGAGATCCCTCGTAGATGCACAAAATAGCATAATGTACAGTTGGGCTAAAGTAGTGGATTCCATCTTGAAAAAATATATTAAAGAGGAGAAACAAATTTGTAAAGATCCGTGGTCCTTTTTGAAAGAGATAAATAACTTAGAATTCAAGGGTGACCACAACTTTATGACGATAGATGTGAAAGACTTATATACATCTATCCCACACCAAGAAGGAATAGAGAGGGCCTCAAGACAATTGCAGAAAGTGGGAGCCCCAAAAAGTGAAATTAATTGAATAGAAGAACTACTGGATATTATTTTGAGTAACAACTATATTACATTCAATAATTCATAGGTTCATAGGTTCATACTAGGCTATCTGCCCTGGGGCAATTATAAGCCTAGCCCAATTTTGTTTGGCTTACGCCACCCCTTGATTTGAGTATACTGTGCCCTTTTCCTTTTATTTACAAAAAATAGGGATCGCCATGGGGTCTCCCTGTGGTGCAAGTTTCTCCAATTTGGTAATGGCAAATTGGGAAGATGAATTTATTTGGATCAACCCTAGTATAAGAGAACAAATCTCCTTTTATACAAGATTTTTGGATGACATTTTTGTCATCATAAAAGGAGATGAGGAAGCAGCTAAAAACTTGCTGAACTATTGTAATAGCACTATGGACTTATTAGGGTTCACATCGAATTTTGGAGACAATAAGATCAATTACTTAGATATAGAGTTAAGGAAAGATACTGGGAATAATAGATACGTGAGTACTATACATAGAAAAGAAACATATTCTAATAGCTTTCTGCATTTTACAAGTTCTCACCCATTTCACCAAAAAAAGATCAGTCATTAAGGGCCAACTTGTGAGAGCGGCTCGAATGATAAGCTTAGAAGCTGACTTTCATAAGGAATGTGACAAACTTGAAGAAATGTTTCTTAATAGAGGGTACCCACGGAATCTTATAGTAGAATTAACTGATGAAATTAAGAACAAAATAAGTAGGGGGATGTATAAACCTATTTTATGGACTGAGCAAAATATTAATAATCCCAGTAACATGATTTCCCATAATAGTAATAACATAGAAGTAAGTAACTTTATGATGTACAGTTTTGTGACAACATACAGTGTTAACTCAAACAATTTAAGAAACATTTTATATAAGCATTGGGCGTTAATAGAAAGTGATCCTTATATTAACAAGAAACTTCCCAAACCACCACAGATCATTTTTAGAAAAGGGAAAAATGTTAAAACAATTCTAGAAAGTAAAAGTGAGTGCACAATCAGAAACCCAGGAATGACCACGTGTGAAATGTGTAATTTTTGTAAGCACATGGACACAGGTAAAAGTTACTGGATTAAGGATAGGAAATATAACACTAAAAAGAAATTTAATTGCCTATCCAAGATGGTTATCTACTTGGCAAAATGTCAACAATGCCCTGTATTCTATATAGGGAAAACTATTAGAACTTTAAAAGAACGAGTTTACGAACATCTATACAGTATAAACCATAAGAAAATGGAGAATGCACTTGCAAAACATATATTAGAAAAAACAGAACATACATTTAGGTTTCAAGTAATTGACCAAGTTTACTCAGATGGTAGAGGGGGACCTGACAACCTCCTTTTAGAAAAATTAGAATTGTTGTGGCAGCTAAATACAAATGCCTGTTTTTTATTCCAGGAATAAATGAATTGAATTCTATTTTATGTATTTTAAAATTGAAAAATCTAAATAGGTGTAGTTCATTTCAGTAACACCTTTTGTGTAGAACCAGGTAAGATAAATTAAATAACTTGGGTACTGTATTGTAAATGGAAAATGGTTTAAAGTTTATTAAGAAAGACTGAAAGAAAAATTTCAAAGTTGGAAGGTTTTATCTGAATTAAGTAAGTGTATTTACATTATTAAGTCATGTGATAGATTAATAAGGTATTTAAGTGGGGGGAGTGTCAAAGTCAATGTATCTGAAGAAGTCTTTTTGATTTGGTAAAGATGAGAGGCGCCTAATTCGACTGTTTGTGTTTTTTATTTTACAGTGAATAAATCAGTTATTTTTACGAACTAAGCGACCTGTGGTTACTACGAAGTATACTGCCTGGACTGTGGTAACAGTCATCATTTTTATATTTCATAGTCTGTGTGTTTTCTAAGCTTGTTTTGTGTCTACGTCCGAAAGTAATAAAATGTCAAGTAAGGGAGGATCTAGAATGATGAATGAAATATGGTTGTCAATAATGTATACTTATGCTAATGATATTGTAGTAATAGCAAAAAAATAAAGCTTGGATGGAAATATTTCCTGAAAAATTAAGTACAAATTTGAAGGAAATTGGTTTAAGCATACATAAAGAGAAAAGTAAAGGATTTGGGTATGAAGGTATTATATGAGGTGTGGAATATAATGAGAAGAGTATCGATATTTTAGGAATAGTATTGGGAAGTACAGAGTACAGACATGAACAATGGGGCAAAATTATTAAAGAAATCAAAGATGTGGTTACATTCAGCAAGACTTATAGGTTTTCATACAAGAAGAAGGCACATTTAATAAACATCATAATAATAGGTAAAATAGCTTATATAGCAAATGTCTATATGATGCCTATGAAACATGAAAAAGAAATTACACATATAATTTTTATCGTTTATTTGAGGGATAAGACTGAACCCAATTAAGAGGGGAATTTTGTATATGAAAGATGAACAAGGGGAATTAGGGCTGTTTAATCAGATAGTGCTTGCATCCTCTTTAAGTATATATAAAGTACTAAAAGGAATAATGAAGAATAATAAAGACTTGACAGAAACAATAATGTATTGTAAATATAGAGACATTTGGGAAAAAATGGAAATGAAAAAAGAAATAAAAGTGTTTTTAATGAAGAAATGAAAGAATTTTACAGCAAGATTGTATTGTGGAAATTAAAAGAAATGTGATTGAAAAGAATAGAAAATAATGGTGTATTAACATTATGAGAGCCTTTTATTTAGTGGATCCATGGAAAAAGTTAGAGATAGAAGAAAGCAATAATGATGACATTAAAAAATGATAAAAAATTAAAGAATGTGGGGGTTGTCTAGAAGAAAACTACCAATGGTGGCAAATATGCCATACAAGAGAAAACAACATAGAATATGTATTAAATGTAAAGAAATGGAAATTACAGAACATGTTTTATTAAATGTGAGAGAATTCAAAAACTGTGGAAAAAAGTATGTAAACATAATTTGATTAAAACTTATTTAAATTTTGAAATGTTAAACATGGACATGATAGAGTATGGATTTTGTGGGACTAGATCCCAGAATGAAGCAAAGAAAATGGACAGAATCATATTTTATGTAACATGGGTCATATGGAATAAAGACTTAATGAAATGAAATACAATGGAAAATGAAGTTTGACATGGACAAAATGTGGTTTTGGTTGTGGGTTAAAGAGTTGGGGGGGATACTTAAAAATATGACTGTATTGACTGATATTAAAATATGTAAATATGTAAAAAATATAAACTGCATATAAATAAAAAATCCTACTTGCTTCAATTGGATCTTCTGCATCCACCTGAGCTACCACCGACTCGAGACAGGACCTCGGTTTAATGTCTCATCAGAAGGACAATGCACTAAGGAGTGCAGCAAACCCCTTATGTTACACTACAATGCCACTAACCAATTTCCCTGGTGTAGGAATAGAACCCATAGCCTTCCGCACCAAAGGTGAGTGTGCTAAATGTTGCACCACACTGCTATATACTATTTACCAGGCATGTTTCTGAGGTTGTAGAATACTGGGGTGAAAAGACTTTCAACTAGTATTGTGTGATCTCAGGGTTAGTATATTTATGTTACCAAGGATGTGAGGATGCAGTTCCCCACTTGTTATTAGTGAATGTGCTTAGTTAGATTATTTCATTTTTCCAAAAGAAGAATGGAATTTAAAGAATGTGCATGTTGATCAAGTGTCATAAACCCAATTACACTGAAAGTTACATTCTTTAAGTTTGAACATTGTAAAATATACAGGGCATAATTCTGTATTAAAAAGCAACAAATACTCCTGTTTTAGATTTGAGTAGGCAGTATATAGAAAGTGACAAATTTACCATCAGTTTGTTTTACAATGAACAACAAGAGAATTGCAGTTGTAACATTTTCAGGTACACAATCATTAAACACAGTTCTTGTTTACCATCATTTTGAATGCCACCATCTTTTTCTGGAATAGGTTCTTGGAACGGAGTACATGTGCAAATCTTTTGTCCTTGGCTAAACTCTGAGCATCGCAGTAGGTGAGCAGCAGAGGAGTCCCATCAGAGAGGCAGTGATCAATCTGAGACTGAAGGTTCTGATAAACCAAAGTCAATATGTTTACTATCTTTAGTGCTATTCATTTCATAACATAATGACATATAACATAATAGTATATTATTACAGTACACTTACTTAACCTTTCTTTAGTCGAAGATTTTCCTGCTTTTATTAGAAAACAGAAACTGCACCATCTACACAGTTAATGTGATTTCCATTTATGAGTAAACACCATAATGACAACATAGGCAGATATAGTCACAAATGTTGCTACAACATATTCCTCCCATAAGTTTTTGCCCTGTTGACCTTAAATAGTTTTTAACTTCATAAATAGAACAAATACAGTAGTATTTCTCACAAAATACTACATCTAAAGCACTGCCCAAACATATCCTGATGATTTTTTTGGTACAGACCAAAAAAGAACGTAGCCCTTCTAACTAAAACGTAGCATATGCCCTTAAAATTAACTTCAAAATGAGAGACAGTGCCCCCAATCACTTTTTGCCTAAACCAATGAATAAACTTTCTCCTTCAATTAGATTCTTAGATTGCATTACTTCAAAACTTAATCTTAAAAATGTTTACCTTTAGCACTGTGTCAAAAGTAGTGGATAATGTTCAACAGTTATTTTTTATTCCCAATGTAGTGTTCTTGTACTTACTTTATGGATATGTACAGATGGATACTTCAGGCACTAGCAACTTAGCTTCTTTCGTAAAATAGTGTTGCAAGCACGAGTTTCTTACTTCATCTTGTAAATTGCATTAGTGTGTGTGTGTGTGTGTGTGTGTGTGTGTGTGTGTGTGTGTGTGTGTGTCTGTCTGTCTGTGTGTGTATATGTGTATGTATATGATTTCACTTTACAATCCCGAAATAGTGAAATATTGAAATTCAGTATCTCGAGACTGTAAAGCCAAAAACTTAAAAACCTGAAACCCCAAAAGCGCAAAATTCAAAATTGTGACACCCCACATACACACTTCACACACAAGCAAGCAGACATACACCTTCCTCCCTACACTACAAACCAACAAAACACACACAAACACAAAACAAACACACACGCTGACCCTACATATAAGCAGGGAGGCAAGCCCCTATGCACCTCCCACACTCCCGCTACTTATATATACTAACTCCGAGGTCGCACTAAAAACAAACTCACAAAAAACACCACTACACATTCTACACTCCCCTTGCACAAACATACATCACATACGTACAAATACCACGACTCTCAACACTTACACACTCACAATCTTACCTACCTATCTACCCTAACCCACACCTCAAAATGCCAAACACACTCATACACACTAAAATCCCTACCCAAAACCCCTAGTAAAACATCATTTACCTGTATCTCCAGCTACATCCACATACCACACCGCACATCATGCATACAAGGAATCCCACATCACGTATGCAACTCCACAACCGTGGATTCAACATTTCTACATTTGACATTTCCGCACTCGAGATTCTGCACTTTCACGCAAGTGCAATTTTGACACTTCGGTCTCGAGCTGTTGAAGTTCGATATTTCAGTAGTTCGAGATTCTGAAGTGAAACTATATATATATATATATATATATATATATATATATATATATATATATATATATATTTATATATACATACATACAGACACATATATAAATATATATATATAGGTGTGGGTGTGGGTGTGTGTGGGTGTGTGTGTGTGTGTGTGTGTGTGTGTGTGTGTGTGTGTGTGTGTGTGTATGTATATACGAGTACCTCATTTAATCTAAAACACCCATCACTGACTGCAAAAGGACCTGACACTGTACAATGCATGGGCCAGGAAACAGCCACTACACATGCAAAATCTACGTTTTATAACCCAATCATAAACACTGTTTTTTGCAGGGGGGGGTAGGCCCTTCTGCATTCCCATATGGGGGGGGCTGCACCCCCTGCTAATTATATATACTTACTCTGAGATTCCACAAAGACAGGGTAAAGGCAAAGTTCCCAACCCTATGAATTGTGGGATTCACACACCTGTTAATAGCTGCGTAGTCGATCATCTGTGGTTGACTAAGCAGCTGTTAACCTACCATACAATCAGACATTGTATTAGCATCTCTCTCTGTCTCTCCCTCTCTCTCACTATATATATATATATATATATATATATATATATATATATATATATATGTATATATATATTCTCACTATATATATATATATATATATATATATATATATATATATATATATATATATATGTATATATATAAGACAACCATGAAAAATTCTGCACTGATGACGCCAGAGGGCGACGCCAGTATGCTGCTATAGCTTTGAGTTGTAAGCTGTTAGCTGTTGTGTGCTGTTTACTTCATTGCACTGAATAGAAGCAAAAAACTTTAGTAAAGAATTATTTTTCTGCGTTGTTCATTGTGGATTTATTTTTTTACAGCATCTGCCTAGCCATTCTGGTCCCACAGAGCACATACAGTAGTTGCAGGAACTACTAGATAAAGCAGGCCAACATGAATTGGTGTTGATAATGGGTGACTTGAATGCACATATCTGGATAGACAGAATAGGATATGAGGACTGCCTGGGTCCACATGGGTGGGGTAAAAGGAATAAAGAAGGAGAAGCCATGCTAGACTTCTGTCTGGCAAATGGCTTGATAGTAGCCAACACATGGCTCAGAAAGAGAGACAGTCACAAGATCACATACAAGAGTAGCCAACATGCAACTCAGGTAGACTTCCTCCTAGTAAGGAAAAGGCATTGGGGTAGAATCCATGATTGCAAAGTCATCCCCAGTGAAACAGTCGGTTCACAGCATAAACCAGTAGTTGCGACAATCAGCTGCAAGCAGTGGTCAGAGAAGGCTCTAAGATTAACAGAGACCAGGCTGAAGACCTGGAAGTTGACTGGAGAGAAAGTACAGCAGTTCAAGGAATTACTCAGGGCTCTAGCACCCCAAGAAGAGGAGGAAATAGGTGTTGTTGAAGAGGAGTGGCAGGGCCTAAAACCAGCATGTGTTAGGACTACAGAAAATACAGAGAATATGTGGTCGAGCTGGGTGTGGAAATAAGGTACATAAGGAAAGCTGGTGGTGGAATGCAGAAGTCCAGGAAGTCATCAAAAGAAAGAAGGAGTGCAGGAAGAAATGGGAGACAGAAAAGACTGACCAGGCTAGGAAGGACTACTGGTTGGTTAACAAAGAAGTTAAGAAAGAAGTTGCAAAAGCAAAGAATAGGGCATCGGAGGCACTCCTGGAAAGTGACTCAGTAGGGGGCACAAAGAAACTATATCAAGTTGCAAGGCAAAGACATAAAGATAAAGAAGATAGTCAGACACCCTTCATAAGAGATGCCAACAACAACCTGCTTACCAGTCCACAAGACATAAAAGGTAGATGGAAAGAGTATTTCCAGCAGCTTCTTTTTTTTTTTCAAAACAGGTTTATTGTTTTAACATATAAGAGAAATATCATAACAATTTTATACAAGTAATTAAAAATAGGTATTATTATAATATTCAACAAAACAACTAAAGTATTTACAAAGACATCCACTACAATCAGATCAATTAATTAAACTAAGTGACAGAACCCACAGGGTCAGAGTTGCTGGAGCCATGTCAGACTCAAAGCCTGTCACAAGTGGTGTCCCACAGGGCTCAGTCCTGGGTCCACTCTTGTTCGGCATCTACTTTTCTGAAGTACAAGCAAACACAGGAGGGTTATGGCTGACAAAGTTTGCAGATGACTGCAAACTGGGCGCCATAGTCGAAAACACATCTGACACAGATATCCTCCAGAAGGGCCTCACAGAAATGGATAACTGGTGCCAGAGCCATGGCCTGAAGTTAAACGCCAAAAAATGCATAGTCATACCCTTTGGGAAAAACAAGGCTACCCTTAGCTACCATATAGGTGGCAATCCACTGAGCACAGAAAAAGTCATCAGAGATCTGGGGACCCAGGTTGACAGTAGCCTTCGCTTTGACACTCATGTTGCTAAAGTAGTTAGGAAAACCTTCTATATCACCCACCTGATCATGAAGGATTCACATCTAGATCAAGGAGGTCATCGTCCCCTGTACTCATCACTTATTAGACCTATGATTGAGTACAATGCCCGTTCGAATGTATCTGACCAGACACCTGCTGCAGCTTGAAAGGCCCCAAAAGTTCCTCACCAAAAGGATAAAGGGTCTCAAAATATGTCTTATGCTGCCCGACTGAAAGAACTCCAGCTCTATTCAGTCTCATACCGCTTGCTCAGAGGTGACCTGTGCCTGACATATAAGGCCATGTCAAACCCAGATTTGATGAATATGCTTCACCTCAAAAATCTAGATCCCTCAGAACCACAAGGGCGGAGACTTAAACCTTGACACGGTTATAAATAGAACGTGCTGGAGGGACAGATTCATCACCCAGAGACTCCCTATGCTGTGGAACAAAATCCCGGTACATGTGAGGCAGAGCACCTCTCTGGTCTTGTTCAAGAGGAATCTTGACCAATGGATGGGAGATTGCAGATATACCCCAGGGATTACTTCAGCGTCACTGCTTGACAGAGGCACAGCAAAATGATAGGCATAGTTTTTATTCAAACTAAAGGGGTGGCGAAAGCCACATAACTATGGGCTAGGCTTATAAATGCCCTTGGGCAGATAGCCTAGTATGAACCTATGAACCTATGAACCTATGAACCTAAACTAAAATACCATGCTATTGAAATTAAAATTTTTTTAACAAATTTTGTAAATTATCCCATACAATAAAAAAAGATGTTTTTCTATTTGTTCTAGTCCTAATTGTGTTTATTTCCATATGGCACACTATATTCATAACATTTTTAAATTCATTGAACGAAGGAGGTGTATCTGAAATCCAATTTCTAGTTATTATTTTCCTAGCCACTGCTAGAATAGACCATAACAAGGGAAGCTTAACCTTTTTAACACTTTGAGGTACAGGTGTGTTGAATAATATAAGAGATTTAGAAATAATGAAATTATCTGTAAAAAGAGCCTGCAAAAATTCATTAATTGACTTCCAGTATTCTTTCAATTTTATACAGTCATAAAACATATGAGCCCAGTCAGCATTAATTTCTACATTACATCTCTTACATAGATTATCTTTATTATTTATTTTATTCATCATCAAAGGTGTATAAAAAGATCTATGTAAAAATTTCCATGTATAAAGTCTCCAGACAATGGAAGACGTAGTTCTATAAGCAGATTCCAATATATATTGTTTATCTTGTTGATTTGGTGGGTCCCCATTAATAGAAGTGAAATAATTCCAGTATGAATCTACACTGTAAAAAGTTTCTTGTCTGATAACTTTATGTATGTATGAAAATTTACTTTATCAGAAACTTTATGTTGTAAATTTAATATCAAGTAATCAATCAGTGTTGGAATAGATTCTTTAACAGTTATAGACATTAAATCTATTTTATTAATGAGATGTTGTCTAAAGGTCTGAACCTCTAACCAGCAAGTTTCTCTTAGATCAAATTCTTGTTTTAAGAAATCTAGATTTTTAACTTTATTATCAGATATCAACTGATACCAGTACTTTAGATCATTATCTATAGCTAAATGAGTTCCTTCAGAAGTAGATGACAAAAGCATACCCTGAGTATACATTATAGGAAATACAATAAAATTCCATTCCCTATACTTAGGGTGCATGAATATAAAGTTACGATAACTAATAATAATATTTAATGGGTAACAAACCATATGTTTAGGTGTAATAGGTGAAGTACAAAATTCCTTTAGTAACCATAACATGGAGTTATTTACAATCATATTTTTATGTGTTAAGGAGATTTTCATGAAGTGTATACTAATTAGCTCCCAATAATCTTTCCATTTTGTGACATATGACTGATCTATTAATAAAGTAATAACTTTTACAATAGAAGAGATAGTATATAAATTAAAGTCTGGAAAAGAAATACCCCCTTGAGACCAGCTATTAGTATGTTTCTTTAATGCAATCCTAGGTCTATTAGGTGCCCATAAGAAATTTAACATTAGTGTGTTCAGTTTCTTGATAATTATTTTTGTAGGTGGAAGTATTATTGATTGTATTAAGTATAAAATCTTGGGGAATATTATCATTTTAATAATTGTAAGTCTCTCCTCAATAGTAAAAAACATATTATTCCATGTATTAAAAAGATTTGTATATTAAGAAAACAGGTATTATAATTATTATATATAATAGATTTAATATCTTTAGATAGTATTATACCTAAATAAGTTATCTGACCTGAATTGGGTACATATTTAGTAAAATCACTAATGAGAATATTTTTCGTATATATAGGTAGTATTTTAGTTTTTTCTTCATTGAATATTAAACCAGAAATACTTTTAAAATTCATCATGTTATCAAATAGAGACTGTATAGAAGAATTAGATCCTGCTGATGTAATTAGAACATCATCTGCAAAAGTTGAATTTTGGATGTTGTATTTTCATCTATTTCAAAACCCTCTATGTCAGTACTGTTTCTGATCAAATTAGCCCAAGGCTCCATTACTAAAGTGAATAATAGTGGAGAAAGTGGACATCCTTGTTTTGTACCTTTAAGAATGGGTATTCTTGTGAAACATATGTTCCTACCTTAATATAAGCCAACGTTCCTTTGTATAAATGTTCAATTAGATTTACAAATGCATCCGAGAAGTTTGTGCACTTCATTAAGGTAAACAGATAGTCCCAACTTACTGAATCAAATGCTGAACTTATATCAAGACTAATAAGTGTTAAATCTTTCTTTTTCCTATTTGCAAAATCTATTAATGTTAAAGTTCTTCTTATATTATCAAAAGTATTTATATTTACAATGAAGCCTGTCTGATCTATATCTATAATGCCGGAATGATTGTCTTCAGTCTATCAGCAAAGATATTCATAAACATTTTATAATCAACATTAAGTAATGAGATGGGCCGATATGAAGAACATCTAGTTGGATCTTTATTAGGTTTTAAAATTGGCGAAATAAATGTATATTGCCAAGATGGGGGTTATTAACTCAGTTTGGGCCAAAATAAAACCTTATGTATTAATGAATATGTATTTTTAGAAAGGATTTTATATATCTCTGGTATAATACCATCATTACCCGGTGCATTGTTTGATTTAAGCTTATTTATTTGTGTAATAACTTCTGTATATGAAATACTCTTGTCCAATAGTTTAATCTGTTGTTTATTAAGCTTTTTATTCATATTTGTGGTTATAAACTCCTTTATTTTATCTTTAGGTTCCATGTTAATATTATTATGGTTAATTTTGTGAAAGTGATTTCTAAATTCATCTAGTATTTCTGGTATACTAGAAACATTCTTCTTTTCCTTAGAGAAAAGATTTCTTTGATATGGTTTTGTTTATTCAACCTTTTTGTTTTATTTTTAAGTCTATGTAAGTATTTGGGGCTTATTGAATAAGACAAAACTTGTATTTCTCTAAAGTTATTTTAACTTTATGAGTTAAAATTTCTTTGTATTTCTCATTTAGTTTGTTTATTTCTTCAATAACTTTCTTGTCTATAATATTTTCTTTATTATTATGTTTATAAGAGTCTAATTTACTTTGAATATCTAACAATTCCTTATCCCAAGATTTCCTTTTATTATTATACCATCTGATACTTTGTCCATATAGATATGATTTTAAGGCATCCCAAACATAAACAATGGAGACTTCAGGAGTGTTATTTATGTCTAAAAATGTTTTACTTCTGAAAGTATATATTCTTTATAGTCTTTTAGTTGAGTTAAGTATGCTGGTATCCTTTTGATCTGAACATTATGAGTATTTTTATCATGAATTCAAAAACAATTGAATTATGATCAGATATAGGACATGAAATGATTTTGGAATTAATTAAATCTGTTACCATCTGGTTAGAAATAAAGACCCTATCTATTTTGAATAAGTTTTGTATCTGTTAGAAAAAGGTGTATGGTAATGATTTTGAATCTATCTGATTATTAATATCATTCAAATGATAAGAATTAGCAAAATCCTTTAAATGTTTTGCATTAGATGTAATTCTTCTCTTTCCTATAGTGGTAGTATCACTTTCATGTAGTATACAATTAAAGTCACCAGCTAAAATAATATCTCCTATAGAGAATGATATGATCTTATCAAGATGATGTTTCACTGTATTAATACCAATTCCAGGTATCCAATATACATTAATTAAAGTGTAAGTCTTCCCATTAATTTGTATTGTAACCATACAAAACATTCCTTTGTCATCCTGATAAGACTTAATGGTTTTAGGAATGGGCATACTTTTATTCCATAAAATAGCCACTCCTCTTTTTCTGAGTGTGCTCTGAACTAACCAATACTGTATATTTGTTTGTGGCTAGTTTATCAATATCTTTTTTCAAGAGATGGATTTCTTGTAGGAAGACTAAGTTGGCCTTATGTAAATTAATGTATCTTATTAGGCTTGCCCTTTTACATGGATTATTCAATCCATTAATGTTTAAAGAAATTCCTTTTAAAGATGTCATTTGGCATTTTAAAACTTAAGAATCTTATGATCAAAATAACAAATAACAAGATAAGTAATGTTACATCTCCTCCTTTAGGTGTACCTTTAAATATAGCTCTATTTATTGAATCTCTTATGGGATTTCGTATAGGATTCAATTTTGTTTGTAGTGACAATGAATGTACAAAATATATTGTGGATGTCAAAACTATATACAAATAACAATGAACAAGTGAAAATAATGTAAGGATTAAACCTTGCATCCAGCCTGGAGTTATAAACTCCAACTTAGAGTAGTATTTACCACTCAAGTTAACCCCTACCCTAAGCAGCAGTACGTCAGCTACCACCTTATCAATTTAATACTAGTTATATTTAACTGAAGTTAACAGTTTTCAGTTCAATTATCTAGCAAGACAAGACTACACATTTGGTAAAACAGCATCATATAAACTAAAATAAACCTTTTTTTTTTTTTTTTTTTTTTTTTTAAAACTGTTCATACTACTATATACATCCATGTAATATAAAACACTTGTATTCAAATAGCATTCAAATAATCTTGATGTTAGAAATCAAGAGGAGAGAAAAATAAGTTCTAACATTCATTTAAATCAAAAACTTTGGCTAATATGATTCAGACATTACATATATTAGATGCATCTATTTTCTGTCATGTAAATACAGTTAACAGCTTCCAAAAAACTTGAATTGCTTGTATATGAGCATTTACTCAAACTCATTATTGCCAATAGAATAAAATACTGTATTCATAGAAATTGTTATAAATCATACTTCATAGTTAAGCAGATTATCAGAAACATTTATATACATATCTACATACACACACATACACACACACACACATATATATATATATATACATACATACACACACACATACACACACATATACACACATACATATATATATATATATATATATATATAGACATGCATACATACACACACACATACACACACACACACACACACACACACACACACACACACACACACACACACACACACACACACACACACACACACACACACACACACACACACACACACACACACACACACACACACACACACACACACACACACACATACACACACACATACATATATATATATATCTGATCTCACTGAGTTGTATCTTTACTGAGCACCATCTTACATTGCTATCCCTTCAATAAATCTGTCTGCTTTATACAAAATAATGCACAGCAAACACATTTTAGTAACCAGATTTTACAAACATGCTATACTACTGCTTTAAAATATATCACATGACAATTTCTTCCAGTATAGAGTTATAAAATTATTTATGCTTGTCAATCAGATGAATTAAATGAGTTATAGTAATGTATATGTTTGGGACATAGGTTTTAACACATATTATTAATCTGCTATTCCTGTATCTGTGATGTGTCAGTGTGATATCTAGGTCAAAGGTGAGACCAGCTGCTTTCAGCTTCTCTGTGAGAATTCTGAGAGTTGAAGCTTTTGAAGTAGCTCATGGACACTGTGCATGAGACAGCCCACATCCCATATTGTCTCTCTTAACATTTTGGCGGAAACTTATTAAAAACTAGTGACAAACATTCATTTAGCAGTGTAAATGCATCTAAACATGACAAAACCTTCACAATGCATTCTACAGGTTATTACAGACTCTATGTGAGTGAAGTGAAATCAAGCCCAAAATTATTAATAAGTAACAAAACTCAACATTTTTGTCCCAACTCAACTCCTATGCGAATCTTATTATTTACTGTGTCTATATGATCAAAAGTATTTCTATATATTAATAAAGAAAAGAAAAGAGAGTAGAAAGTAAAAGGGTGTAAGGCAGAAATAAAAAAAAAATGTAAGAGAAAGCTATAAGAAGTATATACAATAGAATATTACTTACTGTTTATATTAATAGAGTTAAAAATAAAACATATTATTTACTATTATTTAGTTCTAATTATTATTAGTTAAAGCATGACAGATTATTTACAAACAAGCATAAGCAGTGTAATCAAGAAAGTATAATTAGGTAGTGTCATTCCTGTATCTGTGATGTGTCAGTGTGATATCTAGGTCAAAGGTGAGATTAGCTGCTTTCAGCTTCTCTGTGAGAATTCTGAGAGTTGAAGCTTTGAAGTAGCTCATGGACACTGTGCATGAGACAGCCCACATCCTAGATTGTCTCTCTTAACATTTTGGCGGAAACTTATTAAAACTAGTGACAGACATTCATTTAGCAGTGTAAATGCATCTAAACATGACAAAACCTTCACAATGCATTCTACAGGTTATTACAGACTCTATGTAAGTGAAATCAAGCCCAAAATTATTAATAAGTAACAAAACTCAACATTTTGTCCCAATTCAACTCCTATGCAAATCTTATTATTTACTGTGTCTATATGATCAAAAGCATTTCTATATATTAATAAAGAAAAGAAAAGAGAGTAGAAAGTAAAAGGGTGTAAGGCAGAAAAAAAATGTAAGAGAAAGCTATAAGAAGTATATACAATAGAATATTACTTACTGTTTATATTAATAGAGTTAAAAATAAAACATATTATTTACTATTATTTAGTTCTAATTATTATTAGTTAAAGCATGACAGATTATTTACAAACAAGCATAAGCAGTGTAATCAAGAAAGTATAATTAGGAATAGCATTTGAAGAACATATAAACTTTTTACAAGGAATAAATATGTTATTATTCTATTAATCATATTTTCATTACTCTTCTCTCCCTGCCCTCCCCCACCCTTTACCCAATACATAATCTAAATAGAATGTCATTGTTTAAACAAAGAAAAGAAGAAAAAGATAAAGGAAAAAAAAAAATGTATCAAATTACTGACCTTATTTTTCCTCTTCAGAAAGAGAAACAAGTTAAATCACAGCTTGCCATTAAATCTCCAGATATTTTGACTAGTTATGAAACAAAACATTTCTTTGCACACAGAGAATAACTTTGATTAAATCTTTTTCAAAATATTTGTTGCTTCTTGGAAATGCAGGAACTATATTTAAAAAGATTAATAATAAAATAAAATGATGAGAGAGAGAAAAAAAAAAACATAGTACAAATCATTTGTTTTTTAGTCTCTTCTTCTTCTCTGAAGTCTTCCACGAAGTTTCAGTTGCCAGTCTCTTTAACGAAGGACTAGCCCATTCCATTTCTTCTATTTTTTCCAAAATCTTATTTTTTTTGATAAACAGTAAAGCAGAGTCTAAGTCATCGAAAATTTTAGGACCATCAGGAAGGAAGATTTTAAGCTTGGCAGGAAACAGAAGGTATGTTTTAAACTGTGCTTTTTAAGCTCCTTATTAGTGGCAGAAAAACTTTTCTTTTAGCTAATACCATGGAAGAATAGTCATTGTCAAACGCACAGTTGTTTCATTAATCTTAACAGGAGCTTTAGCCCAAGCAGATTTAAGAACCATCTCTTTATGAAAAGATGATAGAAATCTAACTATAACTGATCTAGGATAGTTTTTGTTAGAGTTAGTATTAGCTATAGATCTATGTGCTCTTTCGATACCAAAAGAGAATGCTTCTGGTAAATCTAAAGTTTTAGGGAGCCATGTTGTTAAAAAGAAGTAATATTGTTACCTTCAATATTTTCTGGAAGTCCAAAAATCCTAATGTTATTGCGCCTAGCTCTATTTTCCAGGTCATCCAGCTTTGTTTGTAAATGTGTATTTTGTTTCAGCAGAAACTCAATGTTGATTTCCTCTTCTTGTATTATATTTTCCATGTCATTCACAGCTTCTTCTATGCCTGTCATCTGGATCTTCTGTTGTTGCAGGTCCATATGTAACAAGTCTATTTGTTTTGTAGTTTTTCTATGAAAGTGTCTATTTTAGTATCCATTTTATCCATCTTAGCAGTAAGTTCCTGGACTATAATTATCAGAGACTGAAGTTCTTTCTTGATGCTGGAGTCTTGAGAATTTGTCTTACTGGAACTCATTTCAGACTGATAAACTGACAGGAAAATTTCCAAAGTAATTTCTGACAGGAATATTATTAATATTTCCTTTCTTTTTTAGATATAGTTCAAGAACTATATAAAACAAACATATTTAGAAAGAAAATTACTTCAAAAATTAATTTTTTAAGTAATTAATTCCTGTCAATGTAATGAAATTGGTGGAGCTGAAGAAATCTGCTGCTATCCTGCGTTCATCCTTGGCCACGCCTTTCCAGCAGCTTCTGAATAAATAAAACCTCACAGAAGCTGTACTGCCCCAGAAACAGCCTACAATTAGAGAAGAAGAGGAGCCCACCTTAGAAGTAAGAACAGCAGTAAGGAAGATGAAGTCAGGGAAAGCAGCAGGCTCAGATGAGGTCATAGCAGATATAATAAAGATGCTGGATGAAACAGGGGAGAAATGGCTCCTGAAGGTACTAATAGCAGTGTGGAGAGAAAGGTGTATCCCAGATGATTGGAGAATAAGCATACTTGTGCTAATGTACAAGAACAAAGGGGACATCCACAACTGTGGGCAGTACAGAGAGCTCAAACTCCTACCACACTGTATGAAAGTTCTGGAGAGAGTGATTGATAAACGGATACGTAGAGGAGTAGAATGTAAGATGGGAGATGAGCAGTTCGGATTCAGATCAGGATGCAGCACAATTGCCCCAATGTTTGCACTGAGACAGATACTTGAGAAGAAGCTAGAAATGAGGACGGAGTCCAACTGGGCATTCCTAGACTTGGAGAAAGCATATGAAAAATTCCCAAGAAAGCTAATCTTGGCAATAATGTGGTGCTTTGAAGTCCAGGAAACATTGGTATAATTAGTGCAGGCTATGTACAAGGACCCATTGACTCAAGTACGAACAGTGTTCGGCCTCACAGAGGGGTTCCCAGTGGGAGTGGGTGTACACCAGGGTTCAGCTCTGAGCCCACTGCTGTTCATACTGGTGATGGACTACATTAATAAACAGGTTGGAGGAGACAGATCAACAAAGCTGCTGTATGCAGATGATGTAACAGTACAGGCAGACTCTGAGCTAGAACTTCAGCAAAAGGATAGGAGAATGGAATGCAAATCTGAAGACAAATGGGATGAAATTAAGCACAGATAAGACGGTGCTAATGGCAGCAAATTGGGGAAATCAGAAGAAGCTGAAAATAGAAATAGAAGGGAAGATACTGGAACAGGTGAACAGCTTAAAGTATCTGGGAGGGGTGGTTGAGGAGAAGGGTAATCTGAATGAAGAGGTCAAAGCTAGAATAAGAGGGGCTGCAACCAACTGGTATAGAGTATCAGGTTTAGTCTATGACATAAGAATGCCAAAGAAGCTCAAGAGCAAGGTGCACAAGACAGTGGTGAGACCAGTACTACTTTATAGTACAGAAACCTGGGCAGTAAAGGCAGAACAGCTGAAGAAGCTAGAGGTGATGGAAATGAAGTGCCTGAGAAAGGTGGTAGGATGCACACTGTGGGATAAACGAAGAAATTAGGACATAAGAGCAGAAGCCAAAGTAGCTCCAATTGCAGAAAAGATCAAAGAGAACAGATTACGGTGGTTTGGGCACATGTGTAGAAAAGCAGAAGACAGGAGGACATCCAGCAAAGAGGTGGATGGATTGTGTGAAAGAAGATCTGTGACAGTCAGGCATGAGTGCTGAAGAAGGCAGGAGTGTGGCACTGAATCAAGAACGTTGGCGACAGTTAACACAATACCCGGACCCCATGTAGAAAAAAATGGGAAAAAAGGGGGTTGATGATGATGAGATATATATATATATATATATATATATATATATATATATATCTCCATATATCTATCTATATATATCTATCTATATCTATCTATCTATATATATATATATATATATATATATATATATATATATATATATCGATGCTGACAATAAAAACATATTTAATATTGAAAGTCAACATCAAATTTGTGCATATTAAGTAGGTGAAAATGTCAAATCTGCTGAATGAATTCAGCAGATTTGACATTTTCTTTGAATAGCGAATGTGACTTCCATATAGTTGCACAGGTAAGTGAAATCCTTACACTTACATTCACATTTTTGCAGGAGGGCAAGCCCCCTGCAGCTTCCTGTGGTGGGGGGTTGCACCCTCCACACATCCTGCAACTTATATATTCCAACTCTGAGATCACACTACAGTGAGAAAAGGGATATATTTCCCAATCTGCACTGTAATGTGATCTCTATTCAAAATATTCAACACATATCAACGAATGTACAGTGGCATTTGCTGATAAAGACTCTTGCCCAAGTACCATTCGGCAACATGGGAACTGCCCACCTGCCTTTCTACATTCCTGTGTTTGCCAACATTAATTCTATATTTTGATAGTAGACAATATATATATATATATATATATATATATATATATATATAGATTCACTTTATAGCCTTGAAATATTGAAATATTGAAATCCAGTATTTCGAAGCTATAAAGTCGAATTTTTAAAACCATGAAAACTTAGAAGTGTGAAATTCAAAATCTCGCACACTGGAGATTTTGAATTTCGCGCTCCTTCTCCACACACACACACAGACACACACACACACACACACACACACACACACACACACACACACACACACACACACACACACACACACACGCACACACACACACACACACACACACACATACACACACATACACCATCCTCCCCACATATAAACACAAGCTCGTCACTACATAAAAGCAGAGCAAGCCTCCCCTGCACCTCCCATGTGGGGGGCTGCACCCCCCCACCCCCCCCTATTTAAATATTCTCACTGCGAGGTCACACTACATACAAACACACACAAAACACCACCACACAAGCTACATTCTCCTCGCACACACACATCATAGCAACAAAACACACTGACACACACCACAGCCCCTACCCAAAATCCTTAACACGCACTCACACACACACACACACACACACACACACACACACACACACACACACGTACACACGCACACATGCACACACACACACACACAGACATACATGTACCTGATTCCATAACCACAGCGAAACCTCAGAAGTGAGAAATTCAAAACCTCCGGTATTCAAGGTTTTGAATTTCACGTTTCTGAGCTTTCGCTGTTCTCAGGATTCCACTTTATGGGCTCGAAATAGTGAATTTCGATATTTTAGTATTTCGTGCTTCTAAAGTGAATCCATATATCTATATCTATCTATCTATCTATATATATATATATATATATATATATATATATATATATATATATATATATATATATATATATATATATATATATATATATCTACGTATATTGGTCACTCAGCACAGATCGATTTGTGGTTCAATAGACCTCTGTATTGTCAACAGATTTTGGTTCACATTTATAGATGGTTGACAGATATGTAAGATTGACAGTACCTGGGTTAGAGTGGATATGTCCTTTCCCTGGGGATTGTGTATTCATAATTAGCAGTGAATGTGGGAGAGGGTGCAGGGCAGCTTGTACCCCTGCAAAAAACAGTATATTTTATTTTGCATGTTCCAAGGATTAACCTCAGAGCATGCACAATAGGACATTGATGTGTTTTTGTCTATGTGTATCTGCCTATGTGTATTGATGTTAATCAGATTGACGTTTGTGTGGCTCTACTAGTAATAGTAAAGGTACTACAGGCAGTCCCCAGGTTAAGGATGAGATCCATTTTTTAGTCTGTCATTAAGTCATATTTGAATGCAAGTCAAAACATGTACATGAAATGTTCTCATAGGTTCATAGGATGATACTAGGCGATTGGCCTGGAGGTCCTTATAAGCCTAGCCAAGAATTTTGCCCATGTTCCCACAAAGTCAGCACCTATTTCCCCTGTCCAGCAGGGACACAGGTGGGATCCCATGGGAGCATTTTCTGTTTCCCATCCAGTCATCCAGGTTCCTCTTAAAGAGGGCTAGAGAGGTACTCTGCTTAACATGGAGAGGGAGTCTATTACACAGATGGGGGAGTCTCTGGGACACAAATATATCCTGCCAACAAGTTCTGTTAATGTCACAGACCAGGTTTAGGCCTTGTGTGCAGGTTGCCTGAATGGATTTTGACTTATGGATATGCAGCAACTCCATCAAGGCTGGGTTTGAGATAGCCTTGTATGCCAGACACAGGTCAGCTCTGATCAGTCTGTATGAGATTGAGTAGAGGGACAGGGATTTTAACCTATCTGTATAGGACAAGTGTTTGAAACCCGGGATTTTCATGGTCAGGAACCTCTGTGGTCTCTCCAGCTGCTGCATGTGCTTGGCAAGGTACATGCCGAAGGGGGCACTGTACTCGATAATGGGTATGATAAGGGAGGAGTATAGGGATGTTATGACTTCCTTGTTCCTGGATGAAATACCCTTACTTATGAGGCGGGCCATGTAGAAAGCCTTCTGTATAACAGAGGCAATGTAGTGGTCAAAAGTCCGGTTGCTGTCATCCTGGGTGCCCAAGTCCCTCACGACTGCTTGCATGCTTAGTACATTGTTATTAATATGATAATTAGTGGGGATGCCATTTTCCCCAAAGGGGATAATGATGCATTTCTTGGCATTCTGTTTGAGGCCATGCTGAAGTCACCAATCATTAGTTTGGTAAGGCCCTCTTGGAGGATGTTCACATCACTAGGGGAATTTCAGAAAGCTCCCAGCTTGCAGTCATCTGCAAACTTGGTTAGCCACAGACCACTGGTTTTGGCTTGCACCTCAGAAAAGTATATCCCAAACAGTGGAGGCCCCAAGACCGATCTTTGGGGTACACCGCTCGTTATGGGTTTACTACTAGAGGTGGCATCCCCTACTTTGACTGAGTGGGTTCTATCAGTGAGCCAGTTAGCTACCCACCTGGTAACATATGAGTTGATGTCTAGCTGGGAGAGTTTATTTATTATGCTCAAGTGGGGAATAGTGTCAAAGGATTTTGTTAGGTCATGGTAGGCGGTGTGCACTGTCTTCCCCTCATCCATGGCTTTGGAGACTGTTTCAAAGAAGTTAACCAATTTTAATAGGCATGATCTTCCTTTGACAAAACCAAACTGTGTGGGGTCAAGTGTTTGGAGGTTGCCAATGTCCTTGTTTATAAGGTCCATGATAATGCATTCTATGGCCTTGCAGATCAGACTTGCTAGGCTGATGGGCCTATAATTGCCTGGATCAGTGGACGCTCCACCTTTGTGTAGAAGGATGACAGTGGCTTTCCTCCATTTGGGTGGGATGAAGCTAGTGCTCAGGCTTTGGTTGAATAGGGTGCCTAATGGAGCTGAGAGTTCATGTACGATGCAGTCAGGGATGTTGTCGGGTCCCATGGAAACTGTACTTTTTGCCTTTGAGAGGGCACTAAAGACCTGCTCCCTGGTGATGAGGGGATGGGGGCAGGTGCTGGGGATGTCCTGGTTTACTGCTGGGGGGACAGGGGGTAAAGTTTTCACTGAACCTGTCTGCCAGCAGGTTGGCTATATCTACGGTATTTGTGTATATGGTGTTCTTGAACACCAGTTCAGAGCAGATGTGGGTGTTACCTTGGAGATTGCAGATGTATGTGAAGAAGAATTCTAGTAAAGACAGAGCCAGCATACTGTGTATGAAATCATTTGATAAATTAAAAAAACAGACCGGTTTCGGCCGGAATAATATCACAGCCTTCCTCAGTGCAAATAAGACAAAATGAAATTAAATTCAACAATAAATACATGCTTCTAGAGGCTGATTGGTCCATCTAAAATTGTTCATTCAAACCAGGAGGGAACAACCCTCCCAGTTTCACAATCCACTTTTTCTCTTTATTATTTAAAATGGAATGCCATCCAATTTTATTGGACTTATTGCCCTTTACAATGTCAATAATCAGAAATGAGAACCTAGCAGTCGGATGTATCAAATGATGTTTATAAAGTGCATTTGAAAGTTTTTTATTTTTAATATTGCTTATGTGTTCTGAAATTCTTATTCTAAATGGACGAGAGGTCTGACCAATGTAAAAAGAACCACAGGTACATGTAGCTTGATATACTATCCAATCAGTACTACAGTTGGCAAAGAAATTAATATCATAAACTGAAGAACTGTTGCGACTGGAAAATTGTTTAGATTTTACCATCTTATCACAGTGGATACAATGTCCACATGGATAGCAACCAACTAATGGGTCTCCCATAATGGTAGTTTGTATATATTGGGAAGGTTGATATATAGACCCATGTTTATAGTGATTGAAACAAGAAGCAAGGTTTTTACCTTTCGGTATGAGAATAAACAACTTTCAGGTATAATTTGAGATAATTCTTCATCATATTGTAAGATATTCCAGTGTCTCCTAAAACTTTCAGTCAAGTTCACCGTGTTCCTAGCATATGTTGTGACCAACCTGATAGGTTGCTTTGTTGTAGCATTGTGATCCTTGTACTTCTAAAATTCTTCCCTATTGGTTGAATTGACCAAATTGCTTGCCTGCAACACATAACCCATACCATAACCCCTGGCTTTAAATCTACCAGTAAGATCCTTCCTATGATTCTGAAAAGAAGAATCATCTGAACAAATTCATTTCGTTCTAATAAATTGTGATTTGGGGATGTTGCGGGCTATGTGTGGAGGATGAAAACTAGACGCATGGAGTATGGTATTGTATTGGGGATATTTTCTGAACACTTCAGTGCCCAGCGTGTGATCTGATAATCTATTAATATTTACATCCAAAAATGTAATACTATTAAGATCATAATGGATGGTAAATTGCAATCCCCAAGGGTTCCTATTTAGGTAGACTAAAAATTCATGTAGCATGTTGACCTCTCCTGTCCATACCATCCAGCAATCGTCCAGGAAACGTCTCCAAATGTCAATATATTCTAAATAAATGTTAGTACCAGGGTCATAAATAAGCTGTTTTTCAACAAAAGCCATGAACAAATCAGCATATATGGGGGCAAAAGAAGCCCCCATTGCTGTACCCATTTGTTTGTAAATAACATGTATCTTGATAAAAAAATACATTACTACTGAGAACATGACGTGCTAGCTGTACCAAGAAAGAATTGAAATCAGAATCATATAAATTGGACACCTCCAACCAATATGTAAGTGCCTCCAAACCAGATTCATGGGGAATATTGGTATATAAGGTGCACACATCAAGTGTGCACATCAACCAATCTGGTTCCAACTGACTCTCTGAAATGATTTGCAGGAAGTTAGTGGTATCCTGTAATCGAGACCGAACAAGATGGAGGAGGGGCTTAAGGTATTTGGTCAGATAAAGAGATAGTGGTTCCGTAATGTAACCTTTGCCTGAAACAATCGGTCTACCCGGTGGATGTATGGGATTTTTGTGAATTTTTGGCAAAAAATAGATATATTGGTTAGCCGGGTCCTGAACCATCAATTGGTGCATGATGTCATTAGTTATAATTGCTTCATCCCTGGCCCAAACCAAAAATTCATCAATTGATTTTTTGAAACGATGGATGGGATTTATAGGCATTTCAAAATAGTATCTGCCATCAGATAACTGCCTTTTAGCTTCCTGATCATAATCTTTCCAATTCAACACAACCACAGCTCCACCTTTGTCAGCTGAGATAATGACAATATTTTTGTTGTTTTGTAGTTCCAGAATAGCTTGTTTTTCAGCAAGAGTTACATTATTTGATTTATACTGTGTCTCAGACCTAGAAAAGTGCAGATCCTTGAGAACGCTATTCTGGAACTGATGTACCAAAGGATGCATAGGTGGAGTGAAGGAAGATTTATGATATATAAACTTATCATCCATATCATCATTGTCATTATTGCCAAAGAACAATCTTAAGTTCAAAATTCTACAAAAAGACAACAAATCCTGAGCAAACAATTCCTCAGACACCATGAATCCCAGAATAAAAGTCAAACCTTTATTAAGCACAGATAAATGGGCCGGAGATAGTACAAAGTCAGATAAATTTAAAACATTCTTACTTTGATCTTCCACTAATTCTGTATGACCATTTTCAACAGACTCTGAATATTGTCTATACCTTTTGTGTTTGCATCCCCCCCGCTTATACCTGGGCCTAAAGGGACAGATAATATAGTCCTTTTGGGTGAAGGTGAACTTGGTACTGATTGTACCTCATTATCTGTACAGGAAGAGAAGTCCTCAGTTGAGGAGCCAGTGTCATGACCAAATTTTCTTAAAATGGAGCGTGGTCTCTTTCTCTTAGAGGTTTTAGACAATGTGGGTGTGAATCTCACGTTTGGAATTATTTGAAAAGGGATTACCCTGCTGATAGTCACCTTGATCCCTCTTGAATTTCTTAATTTTTCTGCTTTTAAGCTGTTGTTCTAAATTATTTAGATCTGTGGCTACTTTATTGAGGTGTTGATTAAAATAAGGTTCACCTTCATAAGGTTTCATGTCATTCACCATTTTGGTCACCACATCAATTTCTTTGTCAATTGTTCGATCATAATACTTAGAAAGAGTTTCCACAAAGGACATACTGGCCTGCTGCTGTATCTGTGACCACTGATCACTGAGCTCCGAATCTACCGTCTCCACATGGGGTTGTATGCGTACTCTCAGCCCCCGAGGGGTTATACCTTTGGCAATGTATGCCTTGGACAATTTAGAATGCCAAATGTTGGCTCTGAGAGTACGAAGCTGTTTAGATAAGCCTTCAAAAGCTAAAATACAAGCAGATTCCAAACTGGATGCATCATCAACCATATTGTTGACTTAAGAGGGAGCTCCAAGCCCAAATGCCCGAAGATCTTCCCTATCAGCTGATAGCCCTATTATTAAACTCGAAAGATCCATAGCTGAAACTATATTTATTCAAAAAGGTATAAGTTGAATAAATACCAAGAGTAGTAGCTGACAATAATAGCCACAACAACTATGCCAGCAAAAATGAAAATACAATCATATATATTGTTTGACGGCGGTAGGAGGAACAATAACAGCCCAAATATACATGAAAAGAAGAATGAACATATCATTCAAAAACCCAGCTGTGTCCCAACCTACTCAAACCACCATTTACCTCTCTGAATTCCTATTTGTAACAAAAAACAAGTGGTTCCACTGCAACCACTAAACATGAAACTCTGGACCACGGAACAAAAGAGATCTCATGGAAAAATATATATATATAGCAGCAAGGCCAGGTAGTTTCAAAATATTTTGGTGTTGTGACCAAAAGATGAAATAATCAAAAGACCTTATTCTTTATCTGTAGGACCAAAAATTGTATGTGTTGGCTCATGTGCCAATGTTGCCAACAACAAATACAATATATAAAAATGAAT
Organism: Protopterus annectens; assembly: GCF_019279795.1. Classification (NCBI taxonomy): domain Eukaryota; kingdom Metazoa; phylum Chordata; order Ceratodontiformes; family Protopteridae; genus Protopterus; species Protopterus annectens. The sequence continues at coordinate 120,366,744 of NC_056726.1, read as the reverse complement.
TTGTAATGTGTCCCATCTATCTAGATTGATGTAACCAAAGACAACTAAATAATAAATATAAATTGCAGAACAGTATATCAATCGAACCCTAGATCGTAACCTATATTTTATACTAAAAGAAAAGAAAGGGTAGTGTGTATCAATCATTGAATGTCTCATCCATTGGAAAATATTTACAATGTTCAATATACAAAATTTAAAGTTAGAGTGTTAAATAGGTTCCTGAAACAGAAATCGAATATTCAACATCTGTACAGAAATTCTAACTATCCATTGTAAAGATAATGATATCCCTATAAACAAAGTACAAATATCACAAAGAAAAATTTTTTTCTCCACATAATGTCGCCAAATGATCGAAAGTTCCACAATGCCTTGTGATTGTAATGACAAAAAGAAAAGGGAGCCCATCAATTTAAAGAAATGCTAGCATACTGAAAAGAGTCCATATAGTGCATACATATATTCCAAACGAATCTCAAAATGTCACATACGCTTGCTTCAATTGAACCCAAGTCTGCAATGACGTTGCAAAACACCAAATGGCTGAAGCTTCCAATGCTCGACGAATACAATCGCACACATCACCAGATAATAAGCCACTTAAAACTATGCTTCATGAGAAGATCTTCCCAAATGAATGTCCCAACTGTAAATAGTTCCAATAGAATCTTGATTGTCCATTATATGAATACTGTCCCAATGAAAAAGATGCCACTCTGTGTACAATCGCCAAAATAAAAAAGAATTATAACAGTACCTTGTGTTCCCAAATAGCAATAAGGCCCATCAATTCAAAAAAAGTACAAGCCTCTGGTATTGCATGCGTATGTCCGTAAGAGATTGTATACACATGCTTGAAATAATCCACAGTGTCCGAAAATTATTTGGAAACCCAAAATATCAGAAGCTTGCAATATGCAACAGCTCCAGTTGAACACATTACCCAAATAGTGAAACGCTTATACTGCACCGTACAGACAATAATGATTCCACCAAATAGGTTCGCATTACGAAGCTTGGTCATCCGCCATAACGAAAAACAGCGTATTGGAAACTAACGCCTCGCATATCTGAAGCTTGCTTCTGGATGGTAACAAATAGAACAATAAATCCTCAGCACTCCTAAATAAAGAGTCCACTAAAGGGACGTCCAAACGCCACAAAGAAGATATATTAATAAAACAAAAACACGATTGCACAGATAACGTGCAATCAGTACCAAGTACACAGGCCCCCAGCAGGAACAGGAAGAAGGTGCACCAATCAAAACGACACTCCTGCACGTAGGGCAAATGCACGGCTCAAAAACACAACAAAAATTCTAGTAAAGACAGAGCCAGCATACTGTGTACGAAATCATTTGATAAATTAAAAAAACAGACCGGTTTCGGCCGGAATAATATCACAGCCTTCCTCAGTGCAAATAAGACAAAATGAAATTAAATTCAACAATAAATACATGCTTCTAGAGGCTGACTGGTCCATCTAAAATTGTTCATTCAAACCAGGAGGGAACAACCCTCCCAGTTTCACAATCCACTTTTTCTCTTTATTATTTAAAATGGAATGCCATCCAATTTTATTGGACTTATTGCCCTTTACAATGTCAATAATCAGAAATGAGAACCTAGCAGTCGGATGTATCAAATGATGTTTATAAAGTGCATTTGAAAGTTTTTTATTTTTAATATTGCTTATGTGTTCTGAAATTCTTATTCTAAATGGGCGAGAGGTCTGACCAATGTAAAAAGAACCACAGGTACATGTAGCTTGATATACTATCCAATCAGTACTACAGTTGGCAAAGAAATTAATATCATAAACTGAAGAACTGTTGCGACTGGAAAATTGTTTAGATTTTACCATCTTATCACAGTGGATACAATGTCCACATGGATAGCAACCAACTAATGGGTCTCCCATAATGGTAGTTTGTATATATTGGGAAGGTTGATATATAGACCCATGTTTATAGTGATTGAAACAAGAAGCAAGGTTTTTACCTTCTTAGTATATGAGAATTTTCAGGTATAATTTGAGATAATTATTCATCATTTGTTAGTACAAATTCCAGCAGTTTCTCCTAACACTTTCAGTCAAGTTGTGTTAGAGATGTGGTGTTTGTCGTGTTTGCAGAGACAGCCTTCTTAGTGTCAAATGTACCGGCTTGTGACTGAGACAGCCAGGATTCTAGGTTCTTAGTGTAACTGCATCTCTCACATATTGTGTTCCTAGGTGGTAGTAGTAGAGGGCTGTCTGTGTACATAAGACAGTTACTACATTGTCTCAGGATGCCCATATCAACCAGACTATCAGGAGAAACCATAGGAAATTGTCCATCCATGGTTGTCAGAATCTGTGGAAGAGATGTCAGGGATAGTAGAGTGGGTACTATCTGAGGAGAGTACCTATAGGTGTGAGTAGTGCAATATACTACAGTACAGTGCAGTACAGTAAAATGTTCCATACAAAAAAATGCTAAACTTACCACTTTTTAAGCTTTATTTCACATTTCCTGTACTACAGGCATCACCCATGAATGTCTTCCATTCTTTCCTGAACTTTCAGACGTCTGCCAGACCTCCTACTCTCGCCTACACCCTGGTGAGCCAGAATTTCATTTGCTCATTCTACTGTACAGTACAGTAACTGCTTCAATACTGTGTACTGTATGTAGATCAGAGCTTGTGTATGTATCTTTAAGAAACATTTCCAGATGTAGTACGTGCATATAAATAGCAAGCACGTGCAGGCAGCAGTGCCATTTTGAGAGAACAGGCAGAGTGTTAACATGTATGAGTGCAGTAGTTAGTTTGTTTATAAGTTCATTTAAGTTCAAGTTACAAAGCCTAATTTCTGATGTGTTTGTGTGTAATAAAGCTGCTTGAACAGAACCCATGAATGTTCGTCTGTTTTATTCTGACCAAGCGACATGGTGTCAGAACCGGGATCAACAGAGCTGCTTCTTCGAGATGCAGAGTTGATGGTGAAGGCAGACTAAGCAGGTTAAGGGGAATGGAGCAGAGACAAATGAAAAAGGTCCAGAAACAAGCTAAAGGTAAAGAAAACTGCACTAATGATTTATTTGGCAATGAAAATGAAATGGTGCATTTATGAGGCACAAAGCTCATTATTAATCAAACGAGTAGCACAAAATGTATTATTAAGCAAACAAAAGGCACAAACCACATTATTAAACAAAATGATTGAAACTACAATATTTGATAAAACTAGCAAAACTATTCATATGGGGCTCAGAATTACCTTTGATTTGCATAACAAGGATGTTTAAAGTAAAACAAGTACAAGAAAAGCATACTGAGCATGATAACAGATCAAAAGAGCAAACCAAGTACAATAAAAGGGCAAGTTAAGCTTAAGGAGCAAGGTGACTGCGTGTTTTTTTCATAAAAGACTGTGCTTGGGCAAAAACTACTATTTTGCATTGATGAAGCCAGTCAAAGCATAACTAGAGTTGTTCAATGTAACTCAGAGTGTGCAAAGTGTTTGCAGAATGTGTGCTGTAGATTAGAGTGTAATGTGTGTGTGCTATGTCTTTAAGATGCATGCAAGGCTGTGGGTGCATATATAAATTTCAGACACGTGCAATCTCCAGTGACATTTTGCAGAAGCAGCCATTGAGTGAGCATGTATGATCACAGCAGTAAGTTTGTATATAAGTTACTTAAGTCATAGTCAATAAGGCTTTACAGTGATGTGTTTGTATAGAATAAAACTTCTTAAACGGAACCCACAAAGACTTGTTTATTCGTGTACCAACACGAAAGTGACATGGTGTCAGAATCAGGATGGAAAAGAGAAGAACGTATGGAGACATGAGATGTAAAGAAGACAGCAAAGGTAAAACCAAGAGAAAACAGTATAAACACAACCAGAAAGAATCAAAGGTAATGAAAAAATAATACAAATTATTTACTCAATGCAAAGAGGCAAGAAAGGGCATTACAAGGGCACAAACTGCATTATCAGGCAAGCAGAAAATACAAAAAGTTTGTTAACTAAAGAAAATGTGTAAGATAAACGTATTTGAGAAAATGATTGGTCTAGAGTGCAAAACGAGCATGTTTAAGGCAGAATTGGGCATGTTTAGAGTAAAATGAGCACATGAGGAGCACGTTGGGCACAAAAAGGGCTTAAACAAGCAACAAGAATATAATAAGGAAAGAGAAAAGGACACAGTAAGCAAAAATAAAGCAAAGTGACTTATTGTGTTTATGCAAAGTGCAGTATTTGGGCATAACTATGACTTTGTACTGAATCAAGGGCACTATTAAAATTATTCGAAGTATCTCAGAGTGTGTAAAAGTGCTTACAGTGTGTGCTTATTACTGTGCATGTATTTCAAAGAGTTCACTGTGTGCAAAGTGCAGCTATCTCGTAAAACCCAGTCAGAGCATAGTTATTCGAAGGAAAGTTCTTGTGCTGGGTGTGTCTATTTGCAAAGTGCCGTCATTACAAAGTGCTTCTTGTACTGTAAGGAATTGCCTAGCAGTGTACTGCTTGTGGTTGTTTGCAAAGTGCAAATGCTTCAAAAGAGATTGAATATGGGCAATGGAAGTTTAGTTTATTCACAGTGTATAGCTGCTTGATATGCTTCTTGCATTGACAGAAGGTATTTTTACAAAAGATTACAAGAGTATCACAGTGCTTGTGAGTGGCTCAGTAGCATCATAAAGTTCTTGGATGTTTCTTTAAGAGAGGACTTTAACAAGTGATGGTGTATGACTGTAGCATGCCTGCCTTTATCGATAAAGTCCCAAGCGACTACTTTAGCATTTCTGCCTTTACCATTTCCAAACGTTAATGATTTAGCATTTCTGCCTTTACCAGTTCCGAGAATAAATAACTGTGGCATTTCTACCTTTGCCGATTCTGCAAGCATGGCAAATGATGATAAATGACTTTAGCATTTTTGCCTTTACCAATCAAAAATTTCATAAAGTGTTGAAAAGACAGAGAAATTGTTCTGCAAAGCTCTGTAAAGTATCGAAAGTTCGAAAAGTTATTCCATAAAATTTTGTAAAGCATCGAAAAATTTACAAAGTTATTTCGCAAAGTACAGTAAAGCATTGAGAAATCTAAAAAAGCTATTTCACAAAGTGCAATAGAGCATCGAGAAGCCCAAGAAGTTTATTTCACAAAGTCCAGTTATTCGAGGGTATTACAAGGTTGTTCATTTGCATAATTCCGATAAGCTTAAAGAAAGTACAAGTACAAAGTACAAAAGCAGTGAGCAAACTGTGTTTATGCCAATTACTTATGCACATGTGTGTGAGTGTATATTCGTGCTTAATTGCAAGATCCTTCGCTGGAATGTGTTAATATGGCAGACGGATTTTGAAAACTTCAACCACTTTTATTTGATCAGAATATTGCAGAGAAGAGAGAATATTTGAACAAGAGTATAATATTTTCATACAAGTAGCTTATGCAGATAGAGATGCATGTATCAGCGCATTCATTTTGCTAAATCTAGCAGGATCAGAGGCCATAGAAAGGCAGCGTTCATTTGTATGTGCACCAACAGTGTATGAACGTGAAGGTGCAGACCACCATATTGTTGTGCAAGCTGAATGAAGAGAAGACCCCGACTATTTGAAGTGCAAGTTGAGAGAGATGTGTAACCCCCAGATGAACATTACATTAGAGAGGCATTTGTTTTACACAAAAGATGAGAAACCAGGGGAAATGTTTGCAGCTTATATAACTGAGTTGAGAAATAAAACTAAAACATGTTGGTTTGGTGATTTGAATGATGAGCTAATAAAGGACAGACTTGAGTGTGGTATTAATAGTGCTGCAGTGAGAAAGATTTTACTTCGTGACAGTGATTTGACATTGAGTAAAGCAATAGAGATTTGCCAGATCCGTGAGGTGACAGAAAGACATACTAGTATGCTTACGAGTGACAAAAGCATGGTTTCAATGAGCTCCACAGTGAATATAGATGGTAGGCAACATGTGGCAAACAGAAACAGGTCTAAGAAAGGGGTAGCCAAGGGGTTTCCAAAGGAGGTTCCAAGCTTTCCAGAAAGTTCTAGAAAAAGTGCAAGCTCCAATGCCAGTTCAGTGCAACACAAATGTGAGTCAGCAAAACCCGTCTAGCTTCATTGTTAACTGCTGCAATTGTGGTGCAAATCATGAGTCTAAAAGGGAGAAGTGTTTAGCATATGGTCAGTAATGCCACAAGTGTAAAAAATGGAACCATTTCCAGAAGTTTTGCAAATCAAGTAAGAATCACTCCGTTGTAAAGAAAGGTCACACAAAGAAGCAAGTTGATCAAGTAGAGCTGAAACAGTCAACTTTCTATGTAGATGGTGTCTCGGTACTTGGAGAAAGAGTTGATGCAGTAAAATTATTAACAAGGAGTGAAGTGTTTTGTACAGTCCAGATCAATGGAAAATCCACGGAGCTCAAAGTAGAACTGGATCAAAGTGTAATGTTATATCAGCAGACACATTTGCAAAAGTGAGAACTAACAAATATTCAATGTAACCAGCAGTGCAAGACTTGTTCCATCTGGAGGTGAAGAAATTCAAACCGAAGGTTCAGTAATACTTTCCTGTTACTTAGCTGAGAACTGTTACAACTTATTATTCTACATAGTCCCGACAGCCAGTGCAATCTTTACTAGGTCTCAAAGACAGTTTGAGAATGAATCTGCTTTATTTTACTAAAGAAGTTCATCATATGAGTGTAGTTCCAAGTTCAAATTTTTCTGAAGCCATTTTCTCAGAGTATACTGATGTTTTCAATGACAAGTTGGGCAAAATTCCAGTTGTGTATTCCATGAAGTTAGACCCAGAGGTCACTCCAGTAGTCAGACCAGCAAGAAGAGTTCTGATTGCAATGCAAGGTAAAGTTAAAGATCAGCTGGACAAGATAGTGCGGGTTCCTGTCAGAAGAATGAAGACGCATTATGTCGAATGCATCTTCGCCCAACTGTAAATGTCAAAAATGCCGTTTTCGGCACTGTAGTGCGATCTCGGAGTTGGTATATTTAAGTGGGGGGGGTGTGTGCGGGACAAAACCCCCACTTAAAGTAGTGTTTAGTGTGTTTTTTTTTTTTTTTTGGGAACAGCAAATGTTTTTCCCTGGGAAAAAATTCACTGTTCTGGCTGTTCGCTCTTTTTTGTTTTTGTTCTTTTGTGGTCGATATAACAGCGTTCAATCTTTTGATTGTTCACTGTTATAACATAGACCCGATACCCAGGTGTGATTTGTCCAGTCATAGAACCAACTGAATGGGTGCCATCTACGGTAGCTGAGAAGGAAGGCTCAGATGAAATCAGAATATGCATTGATCCTAGAGATTTGAACAAAACATTACAAAGGCCATATCATCCAATGCATACAGTTGAGGAAATTGCAGCTCTAATACAGAATGCCACTGTATTTTCTGTTTTGGATACAAAGAGTTCATTTTGGCAAGTGATGCTTGATCACATATCCTAATTTCTCACTACTTTTGGTACTCGGTTTGGCAGATACAGGTTGCTAAGGATGCCATTTGGAATAAATTCTACAAGTGAAGTATTTTAGTGTGCAATGGAATACATTTTTTCAGGTTATCCTTGTACCATAATGGTGGGTGATCTATTAGTTGGAGGCAATGGTAAAGCACAGCATGACTGCAGGAGGACAAATTCATAACTGAGGCTCCCTTCACTCTGGAATAAAATCCCACTCAGGAGGACGGGAGTCCCTCATTGACTCTCTTCAAGGAGGAATCTTGATGAGATGATGGGGAGATTAGGGTTTGCAGGTTTTCACTTTGTCACATCTGTAGACAGAGGGCACAGTATATACTAACGAACTAAAAAGGGCATAGCAAAATAAATTTAAAATGGGTGGCGAAAGCCAAACACATTCTGGCTAGGCTTATGAATGCCCTAGGGCAGATAGCCTTGTATGAACCTATGAACCTATGAGAGAAACCTCAAGAAAGTTCTAGACAGAGCACTTGAACTAAATTTGAAGCTCAGTCCTCTGAAGTGCAAATTCAGACTTCCAGAAGTTACCTATGTTGGACATTTGTTTACAACTGCAGGCTTAAGACCTGACCCTTATCAAACAGACAGCTATTTTAAAGATTTCAGCACCAGATAATGTGCAAAGTTTACAGCGTTTTCTGGGCATGGTCATTTAGGAAAGTTTATACCAGATTTCAGTGAGTTGACAGCACCTTTGAGAAAGCTAACATGAAAAAATGTTGTATGGTCATGGTTGCAACATCATCAGAAGGCATTTGATGACCTTAAGCAGAAAATTGCCACCCCACCTACATTAAGGTACTATGATGTGAATAAACCAGTTGTTCTTTCCTGTGAGGCTTCAAAATTTGGTCTTGGTGCAGTTATTCTTCAAGAGGGCAGACCAGTAGCCTATGCATCTATGACACTTACTCAAACTGAAATGCATTATGCTCAAATCGAGAAAGAGCTTTTGGCGATAGTTTTTGCATGTTCCAAGTTTCATGATTATATTTATAGTCAAGCTAGCCAGACTGAAACAGATCATCACCCTCTTGTTACCATTCTAAAGAAGCCTATGCATTCTTCTCCAGCAAGATCACAAAGAATGATGCTCAAGTTGCAAAAGTACAATTTCAAAATGGTCTACACTAAAGGCAAATTGCTCTGTCAGGCTGATACCTTATCCAGAAATACCACAGAACACCTTGATGCTGAAACTTTTGACTTTGATATAATGTCAGTGTGTAATTTTTATACCACTAGACTTGATGAGTTGGGAGATCACACTATGACTGATTCTAATTCACAAAAGCTTAATCACTACATCAATGTTGGATGGCCGTCAAAGCAATCCATTGTATCACCTGAAGTGCAATCATATTTTCCTTATTGAGTTGGATTGTTGATGGAAGATGGTATTATTTACAAAGGTCCTAAAATTGTTGTTCCTGCTTCCTTACAGCAAGAATATGTTCAGATTTTGCATCGTGGTCATCCAGGTTTGTTTTACACCAAGAGAAGAGCAAGAGAATTAGTATTTTGGCATTCATTATCAAAGGACATTGATAGTGTTCTTTCTTCTTGTTCAATATGTAATAGTACTAGAGTGCATTTGCAAAGAGAACCACTTCAGCTGAATCCAATTCCTTGGTCTACTGTAGCTACTGATATTGATATATTTGAGTGGAACAATCAACACTATTTAGTTATGGTAGACTCTTATTCAAATTGGTTTGAGTTTGATCTGCTACCAAACATAACCTCAACAGCTGTTATCACTAAGTTGAAATGTCATTTCTCAGTGCATGGTAGTCCACACAAACTTTATTCTGATTTACTAGCCAGTTGTTTCAGAAATTTGCAAGAGAATAGGACTTTGTACGTGTCACTAGTAGTCCTGAATATCTGCAGTCCAATGGTCTAGCCGAATGAGCTGTACAGAGTGCAAAGCAATTACTTGAGAAGTCAAAGTGTGACAATACTGATGTATTCTTGAATCTACTTAATCTCAGAAACATTTCCTATGATGATATTCTTGGCTCACCTGCTCAAAGACTAGTTTCCAGACAAACTAGAACCATCATACCTATTTCATCAAGTTTGTTACAGCCTAACTCTAAGAACAATAAAACCATCAAGGCTCAGTTGTTTTAAAGAAGCCTAATATCCAGAAATTTAGTTATGACAAATCAAGCAGATTACTTTGTTCATTGAGGGAAGGAGAGATGGTACGAATCCAGACAATGAAAGGTTTTGATCGAATAAGATAGATTACAGGCATCTGTGCCAAGCTGAGATCATACTTGGTAAGCTCTGAGGGTGTGGACTATTGGAGACATCACAGACATCGTCTTCCTTTACCAGAATCATCGTCATTGCAATCACAACATTGTATCTGTGATGCAAACTCTCAATCAAAGAATGAGTCAGACATTTTTTCCAGACAAGAATGTGTTCAAAAGTCTGATTCTGTTCCAGAGTAATTTGAACAATCTACAGGTCAACCACAGGTCAACCATTTTGCAAAGACTGTCCCAGTTGCTAAATCTGATTCCCAATTTTATGTCACACGATATGGATGAGTTTCTAAGCCTAGTGTAAAATACACAGCAACATGGACTTGATTGCATATTTATGTGTACTTAGTATTGTATAATGCATGTCTATTGATTATCTGTGATTTCTGCATGCTAAATAGTCTCATGACAAATTGACTAATCTACTTCTCAAAGAGGGAGAATGTAGATCAGAGTCTAATGTGTGTGTGCAGTGTCATTAAGATGCATGTGAGGCTGTGCATGCATTTATAAATTCCAGATACGTGCAATCCCTAGTACCATTTTGTAGAAGCAGCCAGTGAGTGAGCATGTATGATCACAGTAGTTAGTTTGTATATAAGATACTTAAGTCATAGTCAATAAGCCTTTACAGTGATGTGTTTGTATAGAATAAAGCTGCTTAAAAAGAACCCATGACGACTCATTTATTTGTCTACCAACATGAAAGTGACATGTGCTTTATTACGGTGCAATTATTTCAAAGAGTTTGCTGTGTGCAAAGTACAGTTATATTGCAAAGTGCAGTCAAAGTACAGCCATTTCAAAATGTTTCTTGTGCTGTGTGCATTTATTCACACAGTGCCACCATTTCAGAGTGTTTCTACAGCCATTTTGAAAGGTCCTTGTACTGTGAACAGTTTATTTGCAAAGTGCATTCATCTCAAAGTGTTTCTTACTTTGAGCTTTTTCCAGTCTGTAGAGTTATACGCAAAGTACAGTAATTTCAAAATATTTCTTACACTGATGAGTGGTTTCATAAAGTACAGTGATTTCAAAGTGTTCTTGTGTTACAGAGACTTATTTGGCAAACTGCAGTTATTTTAAAGAGTTTGTTGTGCTTTTGGGCATAATTACAAGTACTGGCATAAAGTTCTGGCATATATACTTGTGTGTATATTCTTACATTATTTCAAGCACCTTCACTACTGTGGGTTGATATGGCAGAGACATTTCGCAGACCAAGTCTACTGGTGTTTGATCATAATATAGCAGAGAACTGGAGAACATTCGAGTAGGAATATTTCATACAAGCATCTTTTTCTGACAAAGATGCCATACAAGGGCATTCATTTTGCTTAACTTAGCTGTGTCAGAGGCTATTGAAGAGAGTATTCATCTGTATATGCACCAGAAGTATATGCAGGAGAAGGGGCAAACTATCATACTGCTGTACCAGCTGAATCAAGGGAAGAGACGTGTAGAGAAATGTGTAACCCCCAGACAAATGTTACATTAGAGTGGCACTTATTTTATACAAGAGACCAAAAGCCAGGTGAAACTTTTGCAGCTTATATCACTGACTTGAGAAATAAAGCTAAAATGTGCAGATTTGGTGACTTGAAAGATGAGTTAATAAATGACAGGCTTGTGTGTGGTGTTAATAATACTGCAGTGAGAAAGATTTTGCTTCGTGACAGTGATTTAACATTGAGCAAAGCCATAGAGATTTGTCAGGGTGCAGGGTTTGAGTCTCACAAGGGATAATTGGCTAGGCTTACAATGGCTCACAAGGGCAGTTAGCCTAGTACTAACCTATGAAACCTATGAACCCTATGAAATCCATAAGCTCACAGAAGGGCACACAAGTATGCTTGCAAGTGATAAGAGCATGGTTTTATCAGCCTCTAGATCAAACGTAGACAACATGCAACATGTGGCAAGAAGAAGCTGGCCTATGCGCATGGCAGCTGCAACCTGTGCAGGTGTGGCAGAGAGACCCTAGAGCTTTCTAGCAAGTTCCAAGACTAGCTCAGTAAAAAGAGCATGCTCAGTGCAGTATAAGGGTGAGTCAGCAAACCCAAATCAAGTCTTATTGTTAACTGTCGTAACTGTGGAGCCAACCATGGGTCTAAAAGAGAGAAGTGTTTATCATTTGGTCAGCAATGCCACAAGTGTAAAAATTGGAATCATTTTCAAAAGTTTTCTAAATCAAGTAAGCATCATTCAGTTATTAAGAGAGGTTACTCAAAAAAGCAGGTTGAACATATAGAAAGCTCCAACCCTACTTTCTATGTAGATGGTGTATCAGTGGTTGGTGAAAAGGTTAATGCAGTAGATTTGTAGGCAAAGAAAGAAGTATTTTGTACTGTCCTGATCAATGGTAAACCCACACAGCTCAAAGTAGACACTGGTTCAAAGTGTAATGTAATGTCAGCAGAAACATTTGCTAAGGTGAGAGCTGGTGAGCAACTTAATTTGGGCAATGGTGCGAAGCTTGTTGATTACGGAGGTGAAGAGGTTCAAATCAAAGGCTCAGTAATGCTTTCATGCTATTGGCTGGGAACAGTTACAGCTTGCAATTTTATGTAGTCCGAAGACCTGTGCAGTTATTATCAGGTCTCAGAGACAGTTTGAGAATGAAACTGCTTTCTTTTATGCTAAATCTGTTAATAACAAATCTAGAATATGTATGTGAATGCCATTAATTTTCTATTATTTCTATAGCTGTTTTCATCAATACTATTGTAAGAAACACTTATTAATTACAATGTACTACAAGAAACTACCTGTAAAATGTTAATAGTTTCTCATCTTGTTTGTCATGTGTCATCTTAGGGCATTTATTGTGCTACAACATAATGTTAATAATCCATGTCATATTGATCACTGCATGTCTGATTTAATGAATTATATCATGTCTGATTTTATATATTATATCCAGATCTTTTCTCCCCAGGTATCTGCTGAAAATGGACCTGTGTCCAATCGGACTTTCCTGGTAAACAAATGTAAAATAAAATAAAAAAATAAAAAAATTAATTTTACCAAAGAAGTACATCATGTAAGCACATGTACCAGTTCCAGTTGTAGTAATGCTATTTTCTCAGAGTATGCTGATGTTTCGACGACAAGTTAGGCAAACTTCCAGTTGTGTACTCCATGAAGTTAGACCCAGAGGTCAGTGCAGCGGTCAGACCAGCAAGAACACTTCCAATAGCTTTGTAGGACAAAGTCAAGGTCCAATTAGACAAAATGGTGTAGCAAGGTGTGATTTGTCCAGTCACAGAACCAACTGAGTGGGTATCATCCATGGTAGCTGCTCATAAGACAAATTCAGATGAAATCAGAATATGTCTGGACCCAAGAGACTTAAACAAGACATTAAAACAATCTCATCATCCTATACATACAGTTGAGGAGATTGCAACCCTCATGCCAAATGCCACTGTTTTTTCTGTCTTATATGCAAAGAGTTCATTTTGGAAGTGATGCTTGTTTGCAAATCTTCACTACTGACTACATTCAGTACCTCATTTGGTAGATACAGATTCCTCAGGATGCCTTTTAGAATAAAATTCTGCCAGTGAAGTCTTTCAGCGTGCAATGGAGCAATTTTTTTCAGGCTACCCATGTGCAATAATAGTTGATGATTTATTGGTTGGATGTAATGGTGAAGCAGAGCATGACAGAAACCTCAGGAAAGTTCTGGACAGAGCGTGTGAAGTGAATTTAAAGCTCAAGGCTCTGAAGTGCAAATTCAAACTATCAGAAGTTACTTATGTAGGTCATTTGTTTACCAGTACAGGCTTTCGACCAGATCTTTCTAAACAAACAGTCATTCTTGAGATGCCAGCTCCAGACAATGTCCAAGCTTTACAGTATTTTCTTGGTATGGTTAACTATTTGGGCAAATTTATCCCTGACTTTAGTGATTTATCAGCATCTTTAAGAGAGCTGAAAAGCAAAAATGTTGCACGGTCATGGTAAGAACAACACCAAAGAGCATTTGATAACTTCAAACAGCAAATTGCTAACCTGTCTGCATTACGATACTATTATGTCCACAAACCAGTAGTTCTTTCCTGTGATGCTTCAGAGTTCTGTCTTGGTGCAGTTATTCTTCAAGAGGGCAGATTTGTTGCCCATGCATCTATAACTCTTACCGAAACTGAAATGCAGTATGCTCAAAGTGAGAAGGAACTTTTGGCAATTGTGTTCGCATGTTTGAAGTTTCATAATTATATTTATGGCTGAGCAATTCAGATAGAAACTGACCATCAACCTCTAGTAACTATTTTAAAGAAGCCTATGCATTCAGCTCAAGCAAGACTACAAAGAACGATGCTCAAATTGCAAAAATATGATTTCAAAATGGTCTATACAACAAAGGGTAAACTTCTTTATCTGGCTGATACATTATCCAGATCGCCCAGAAATACCACGGAACAGCTTGATGCAGAGAGTTTTGACTTTGATGTCATGAAAGTGCATAATTTTTCTACCACAAGACTTGATGAGCTGAGAAATCATACAAAGACTGATCCAATTTTGCAAAAGCTCAACTACTACATTAAAGTAGGATGACTGTCAAAGCAATCCTGTGTACCGGCAGAAGTACAACATTACTTTCCATACAGAGATGAGATGCTGATGGTAGATGGTATCATTTTCAAAGGTCCAAAATGTGTTGTTCCTACTTCCTTACAATGTGAATACATTCAGATTTTGCATTATGGCTATCCAGGTTCTGATTCTACCAAAAGAAAGGTGAGAGGACTAGTATTTTGGCTTTCTCTACAAAAACAAACTGATAAAGTGCTTTCTTCTTGTTCAATGTGCAACAGTACTAAGCCACATTTGCAAAAAGAGCCACTTCAGCTAAGCCAAATTACTGAACTACCTTGGTCAACAGTAGCAACTGACATATTTGAGTGGAATAGTCAACATTACTTAGTGTTGGTAGACTGTTATTCGAACTTGTGTGAGATCGATTTGCTACCTAACGTCCAGTGCTGTTATTACTAAGATGAAACATCATTTCTCAGTCCAAGGTAGTCCACACAAAGTTATTTCTGATGGTTCTTAGTTTACCAGTCAATTGTTTCAGAGATTTTCTAAAGAGTGGGACTTTAGCCATGTTACTAGCAGTCCTGAATATCCATAGTCAAACGACCTTGCTGAACATGCAGTACAGAGTGCAAAGCAGTTCTTGAAAGGTCAAAGTGCGACAACACCGATACCTTCTTGAATTTACTTATTCTCAGAAATATATCCCATGACAATCTACATAGCTCACCTGCTCAAAGACTTCTATCTAGCCAGGCCAGAATAGCCTTGCCTGTCAGTTCTAGTTTTTTGGTGCCTAATGCTAAAAACAACAGAGCAATCAAAGCCCAACTTTTCAAAAAGCGTTTTTTTCAGAAGTCCAGCTATGATAAAACAAGCAGATTTCTTCATCCGTTGAAAGAAGGAGAGACAGTGAGGATGCAAACGGTGAAATGCTTTTATCGAATTGGTCAAGTGAGAGGTATATTTACTGAGCCGAGATCCTACTTAGTGGAGTCTGATGATATACAGTACAGGAGAAACCGTAGACATCTTCTCTTCTTCCTGTATCAGAAACGATATTGCAATATTGTACCTATGATACAGACTCTAAATCTCAGAGCAACCCTGAAAATGTTCATATAGAAGAATATGTTGCAGTATCCATTTCCATTCCTGATGATATCCCAGATGTCCCCAAAGTTGAACATTCCTTGAAGACAGTCCCTGTTACTAGATCCAATTTTGACTTTTATGTTACATGGTCAGGTCGTATTTCTAGACCTAGTGTAAAATACGGTTGCATGTTTTTTTGTTTGTATAATTGCATGTCAAAAGATCATTTCTGTAAATTGTCTGCCATTGAATGCTGTCATTTTGCATACAGATTATTTCTCAAAGAGGGAGAATGTAAATCACAGTGTGTGTATGTACCTTTAAGAAGCATTTCCAGATGTAACATGTGCATATAAATAGCAAGCATCTGCCTGCAGCAGTGCCATTTTGAGAGAATAGCCAGAGTGTTAACATGTATGAGTGCAGTAGTCAGTCTGTTTATAAGTTCATTTAAGTTTGTTACAAAGCCTCATTTCTGATATATTTATGTGTAATAAAGCTGCTTGAACAAGACACATGAATGTTCATCAGTTTTATCCTGACCAGACAAGCGACACTGTACAAGCCAGCAGTCTTTACCAATCAGATCACCAACAGTCATCTCTTAACCAATCGGATTGCTTGTTCTCCGTGAAGGCGGAAGTAACTGCTCTAACAAGTCGTGCAAGCAGCTTCATGAACAGAGAAAACAGGGAAAAGGAAACTATAACAAAATTCTTCATTTTAAGGTAAGATTTGGGCAACTTTAAAGATTTTTATTTATTTTCATGTTATTTCCGACATTGCAGCAGCCCGTTCATATCTATGGATTGTCCACATGTCAGATGTCTGTAACCCAGAGATTGTCTGTATAATAAACTCAAAGCTGAATTTTAGAAGTAGCAAATATTTCATTAAGAGCTGGAACCACTGCATGAAAGGATGTGGTAATCTCGATATTTGTCACTTCTAGAATAGCCCTCAGTAACAGCTGACACCCCTTCTTTACTATGCATCTGTCCATATAAGTCATATATTGATCAGTCTGTTCCTCTTTTGGGCATTCAGTTGTTTGTGTTTGAACAATGCTATTATGCTTCTTTTAAATCCAACACAGAGGATGTACCATAAAAAACAACAGGCCATCTTAGGCTTGGTCATCAGTTTAAAAGTTGGCCTTTCTTTTAACACCTTTATTGAATTATCACTTATGACATAGATAAACTTACATTTATATAAAAGTAATCAAACTATATTAACAAGTTCACATTTAAAAACATTTTACTTCACCTATATTGTTCTATACCATATAATCAAAGCAACATTATACAAATTGTTCAGTTCCTGGCTTCTGTTAAACTTCATTCCCACTCCACAGCATTTATCTCCATTTCTTGTGTTAGCTGGCTGACAGTTATTCACTTTAAACTTCATTGATTTTTTTTGAAAGCTTGTGAAAGTGATTTACTTTCTCTAGACATCTTTTGCCTCACAGCACTCTTTATTGCTTCCAGTAACTATGCAGCAAGAGTGACGACAAAAACAGTAGCAACTGTAAAGCATTAGCAGATCCTTTCTCTCTGCTCAAACTGCTGTGAACACTGGAGTGTCCTAAGGCTCTGCTCTAGGCCGCCTGTAAATTTTCCTGCTTAATAATTGTCGCCTCACAGTTAGACATTGCCCATTCGATTCTCAGTTAGAGCGTCTTCTGTGGGGCGACATGCGTGAATGGGCATTCCTTCGTTGAAGGTTGTGCGTTAGGCCCGGCAAGCCAGCATGTAAAACTCTACTACCAATCATTAGCGGACTGGAGTTCCGCTGTGGCGACCCCTAACCGGGAAAAGCCGAAAGACACAAATAATGACCTCAGCCCAAAGCTTTCATCCTGTTACTCAAATCCAACAAGTTCTATAGTGACCTTCAAACCAATCTTGAGCTTAACTTCTCAGAACTCTGTAGCTGAACTGTGTCAGCCTGCTTACTAATCCCAAGGAATCCACCCTTGTGGTCTTTTCCACATACAGAAAATTATCATAATTATAGCCACTGAGACTGAAAGACTCTAATAACTGAATTATCCCTAATATCACAGAACAGAAATACCTGGTACTTACTCTGGACCTGTGTCTCTTATTTCA
Organism: Protopterus annectens; assembly: GCF_019279795.1. NCBI lineage: Eukaryota > Metazoa > Chordata > Ceratodontiformes > Protopteridae > Protopterus > Protopterus annectens. The sequence continues at coordinate 120,349,188 of NC_056726.1, read as the reverse complement.
ACACACACACTAACAAAATTATCACAAAGGTATCATCCCAGCCTAAGCTATGCTATTGTATCTCTTACCTTCTCTTACCCTCCGCTGGGACTGTCATAGCCAGAGATGTTTTTTGACAGACTTTGAGTATTGTCTGCCACTATTATGCATCTGCTCAGTCTATAAAACATAGAAGTTTCAGAGTCTCTAAATCAAGATATGCAGATTTGTAACTGTATTTGATCTTAGAAAACAGCATTGTGAGGTACTAAAGGCTATCAACTGGCTCCCTACTTCAGTCAGAATTACTCTCTTAATTAATAGTACCCTAGTATTTAAAATAATTATCTTGGGATACTGCTCTCGATTAAAAGAACAATGCCACTAAGTGAGCAAACTACTCCCTAAGAAGAAATGCAGAAGAAAACCATCTGCTTCTTAGACCACCACCCCTCTTTCAAGACTGCCATTGTACAACAAACCTTCTCCAAAATGGGCTCAGCTACATGGAACAAACTCCCAAATGAGTAAAAAATCAACAGCCCTAAACAGCTTTCAAAACCAAATTAAAAAAGCACCTGCTGGAGGAAGATACTTCCACCTGTTTTCTCGAGATGGGATAATACTGACTGCCCCTTATGACTCACTGACTGTATAAATGCAGTGTGAATTCTGCATTGCTCTTTTATGCCTACTACCTGTTTTAATCTATGTCCTGTAATTGTACATCATATTTTGAAGCATGCTTTCTGCTCTCTGTACCTGGGTCATAACGGAAAAGGGTCAGTAAAACAGTTCACCAACTCAGTTAGCAAATAAAAAATAAATTCCAAAACCCACCTAGGGCTGCCACCTTTTCAGGTGTCCGGTTTGGGACATTTCTTCCAGAAAGATAATATTTTGCAGGACAAACCATACCATCAACCAATGAAAAATATTTACCTTTCATTTTAATGCCAAAATAAGGACACCATGATATAAAGTGTTACTAAGCTATTTTAAATGTAATAAATAGGGACTCCTGCAACATTCCGTGAAAAGTCAAACATTTTTTCTTGTAAAATATCAAGAATTTTTCCATTTTACATGTGTTTTCACAAGGTACAACTGGACAAATCAGGATTGCAAAAGGAGGGACAGGTAGTAACCCAATGGCCACCAGTGGCTCCATGTTCCTCATCTTAATCATTCACAAAAAAGCTGCCAGACTTTTCACTGCTGTGAACTATGTTGGCTGTTGTAAGAACTATACTTCTAAGCACCCCTATTTTACTGAGTGGGGGTTCTCCTCACAACATGACATTACCTTGAAGCCTCCATGGCATTGATCTAAAACTGTCAGCCCTTGAACCTGTAAGGAGTGGCCTTTGTAAGATTATGCTGCTGTGGACCACAAGTTGGGGGTAGGCACCACATTTGATGTGAATGTTCATGTGTTCTGCTCTGACTGATGACAAATTTTAGTTTCCATTTTCTCATCTGTCCAGCTGCAGTGCAGCAATGAACCAATGAGAGATATAGATCCTGGTGCATGCCATAGTCAAGCACTACTGACATGAATGATGTTCATGTCCCTGCATCCAGGATGCAGAACTGAATTAGAAAGAAGGTGGCTGGCCAGACATTCACTGGCTGCACTAAAATAAACTATTATACCTTCAAATGAGGCAAAACATGTTTGCAGATAATTAGGGACATAATATTTGTTCAGCAGCACTCACCAAGAAAACGAAGAGTGACAGCCGTTTACTGATGAAATTAAGCGTGTCACTAAAGCTAAGTGACCATCTGATCCATGCCTGATCAACAGTCTACACATTAATGCACAGAATGGTCAATAAAAGGCCCCCTATAGTTACTGTTTAGGTAGGAAGGAGAGCAGTCCCCCATTCCTGCTTAACCTTGTAACTAAAGATTTTGCATGTAAGTTCACTGGACTAGAGGGCAGCATTTTGTCTTAGAATATAGAAACTGACAAGCAAGTGGGGTAAGATCATACAGGAGACCCAAAACTTAAAATGAAAAGTTCATCAAATGGTCAAGTTATACACTAGTGTTGGCTGATGCTAGTTCTGGACCTAGGAATTCAAACATGTGAATCTTCATTTCTGGGCTTGTTACCAGTGCTGCAATTAAGTTAGTGGCTGTTTTATAAACTGAGAAAAACACACATGCTTAGGTATTTAAAAAATTGTCCAAAACTTTATGATTAAAACAGCATCTTTTACATGCAGACTATCAGCTTCTAATGGCAAAGTTTAGAATTATAGAAAACAAGAAAAATATATACAGAAGGTAAGTGAATAGCTAGCTCAACAGTATTCAAATGTGGGGTCCATCCTAAGTAGGGCTCAGTAAATGACAACAGAACATAAAACTGACAGCTAAATACTACCAGCAACCGGTACAGATGATGCAAAGCAGGTATTATTTGAAAAAAAGTGCCTCCAGGCATTCACACAACAGCATTCTGTATGCTCTGTAGGCTGCCCTATTCATAGCCATAAACCATGTACAGTCCACATGTAAAGATACTAAAGCATTAAAAACTGTGGAGAGGTCCTCAGGCTGAATTATGCAGTTAATTTTGACAATATTCCGAAGTGGAAATAAAGACAATTTAACAACAGCAGAACTATGTGCATCGGGCTAAGTGGGTGAATAAACTCATTATTATCATGTATACAACTACAATAATGGCACTTCTTACAACTATATGTGCCCTCCTTATTGTGTCTGTCATTGTCTACTGTCACCCCCATCTTATTACACAGACATCTTTTAAGTGATTTCATATTTTTATAAGTAACAGCTGGTCTTTCCTCTACCACATCTTTCACCTTCTCATTAATTGTCAAAATATGCCAATTTTTATGTAAAATATCCATGATCCCTTTGTTGTCTGATGTATAAGAGATGCAGACCCTACACATGTTCTGATCAAAAATGTTCTTGCTCTTCTCTCTCTGAACTGGTCTATGTGCAAAACACGGTTGGCTAACTCCCTGTCTTTGTTCCCTTACTTTGGTGATATTGTCTTGACCGAAATTTTTACTACACCCTCGTTGTAGAAATAAGGCCTGTAAATCTTGTTCTGTTCAAAGTAGATTTTATCATCATTAGTTAGCCTAGACATCTGTAAAGTTTGTTCTTTTGACAGTAGACAATGATAGACACAATAAGGAGGGCACATATAGTTGTGAGAAGTGCCATTATTGTAGTTATATATATATATATATATATATATATATATATATATATATATATATACATGATAACAATGAGTTTATTCACCCAGAGACACTGAGAGTGTTTAACTTTTCATATTTTGCTAACTGCAATACATGTAATGTGGTTTACTTAGTCCAATGCACACAGTGCCCCAAATTTTATGTAGGCAAAACAAATTGTCAGTTAAAAGATAGGATCAGAGAACATTTTTATTATACATGGAGTGAAGACACGAGGAGTGCACTAGCTAGACACACAATGCAGATGGAAAGTAAACACAAGTTTAAATTCAGTGTGATGCAAGTTATACATCCTGGTAACAGGATGACAGACATAAGGAATGCTACTGAAAAGGCTGAACAAAGATGGATAATTCGGCTACAAGCCGATAAGAGTTTCAGTTTAAATTATGCCATCAGTCTGAAACCTTTTTTAAAAGACAGGAAATTAGTACACTGAGTATATGCTTTTTCATGTGGATTATAGATAGGAATGCTAGTTAGTTTTTTTGGTACTCACGTATCATCGCAACTAGATTTCAGAATGGCCAGAAATCAAAGCGTTGCTGTGTAAACATGTTTCTTAACCATGAAAGGCATGTGTAAGCATGTCAGTAGTAGTAGTGGGTAACTGTGGGTATGAGCACCCAGGAGGAACAACGGTCAGTTTTTAGGATCCTGTGGGGTGTGTCTCATTTGTTCTGTGACCTGCAAAGTGGTACACTTTTTCGCAATTCCAGCCTCAGCAAAGCCAAGTTAGTCCGGGGCATACCATCTAACTGTTCATGGCCAGTAACAACTACTAAGTGGCGGGACAGTGATCCCTCACTGACTTCTCCATTTCTCGGTAGCGGGAACTCCTGGGCTAGGGGTGTCAGATGTAGTATGTGTAATGTCTTTTCATTGGGGGTACTTCTGCATAATTCCCAAAACGACCATTTCAGTGTCTGGGAAGGCAGTTGTTTTACCTTAAGATGACAGGTGCAGTAATAATGGAAACAGTCTTCCAGTTAAAAATGTACTGTCTATTTACACATGAAACATTATGTTCTTGTCTGCTTTAATAATACCTACACTTCTGGACACTTGACAGGTTTCACTGTGGCCAAGCACATTCATGCCCCTGGAGACACAGGAAAAAAAAAAAGGACGGTAAATATGGAGACCCAGAAACAACAGCGGCTCATTCTAAACTTGTTCCTCCCTTGTGCTTTGCTGTTTCCAAATAATGATTAACATTTGGGAGAATCGACACAATTGACCCACATATTAGGGACAGCATTTACAAACTTTTTAGAAAGTGGAGAAATCACTACTTACGTATTATCGGCTTGTTTCCAATCCAATCTGGTTGTGATAATACGTAAGTACCTTTTTTATGTACATCCATACACTTAAACACTGTATAGAGGAATATTTATAGTTATAAGTTATATATGCATTGTGTCTTAAGATCATTGACTTGACAGAAAACTTTAACACTCTTTGTGCTTTTGTTTTAACAAAGTGTTTCTTAGTTAGACTTTTGACTGAAGGGCATGGATGTTAAAATATAAGGGATGTTGTTATGACAACTGACTTCTTAATTGTTTAACAAGCTGAATGATTTACATCTTAAATAGGCATGAATTATTGGTGGTTGCTTAACAGTCTGAGGAAGCATGGTGGTGGATCCATGTGAAAGCACTTACTGATTTGTATTGTACTTTTATTTTTATATTAAAGTTTTTATTTTGCTCTGTGCTGTGTTGCTGCATTCGCTGGATTTTTTACGTTGGTAGTTTTGGATTGACACAAAGAGGCCTAATTTCTGGCAGTGATATTTTATTTTCGGTTTATGAATAGTTACAGCCTTAGCCCTACATTAATTGAATAGAAATTGACTATTCCTCATTCAATTAAGCATGCCATTCCAACTTCAGACATTAACAAAGAAGACATATGCTCGTGAGGGGAGGAGCGACATAGCTGACTACCATCAACATAAGAATGACATCTTACACCTCATGCTCAAATGACTTCTCCAGGTGGAATAATGAATACAGTTACCAGCTGGGGACCAAAAATAGAAATCTGCAGAATTCTGCAGGAAAGCAGGTAGAGAGTAGAAGGATTTCTCTAAGAAGCTACCCTCTGCATGAGACGTATATAATAAATTACCTGATGGCAAAGTCAAAAGAAGGTCCAATGAAGTCTGCCACTTTTGTACAGAGGGATGATGACCCAACCAGATTACTTGGGTTTGATTAGTAGCACAGGTGCTGGAGGAGGCAGAGTGGGAAGGACAGGAATAAATGGCCACTGCCACATTGCCCATCTTGGTGAAAGGAAGGAGGCTGTGTGTGTGTGTGTGTGTGTGTGTGTGTGTGTGTGTGTGTGTGTGTGTGTGTGCGTGTGTGCGTGTGTGCGTGTGTGCGTGTGTGTGTGTGTGTGTGTGTGTGTGTGTGTGTGTGTGTGTGTGTGTGTGATATTTTTAGTGAAATCCTGCAGGTAGTGGGCTACCTCGAAAATACTGACTCAGTGGAACATTTGCATAGAGAAAGTTTTACTAAGCACAATATACATTGTAGGAAGTCACATTTGTGATTCATTAGGTGTCAAATGGTCTGGCACTAGTTAGTGTTCAAGGTAACAACAGTTGTGGAATGTGACACACAGACTAGCTTCAGAGTCTGGAACATTATGGAGCAACACAGAGCAAAATAAAAGAGGCTAAGTACAACTACCTTCGCTTATCCTTTGGAACTGCCCTCTCCTGATAAATATAGAGGCCCGTGTTATGGAGTCTGCCTAATATGTGACTCCATCCTGCATGTACATTCTAAGTGTTGTGTCAGTGATCTGACTTGCACACATTCCATGATGTCTGGCCCACCTATTACACTTTCTCATGTTGAGTATGTATGTATTTATTTTTTTACATGTTTTCTTAACTGGGTTGTCCAACTAGCTTGAGCCTGCTTTCAGTTGAGGCCCGGGAGCACAGTCTGGTTAAGTTAGTTACTCAGATTCATATATTAGGCAAAAGGAGAGTGAGGGAATTAATTACAGGACTATAGCATGAAGCTTGTTAGCAGTTCATAACCTTAATCTCCTGTTGGTCATTACACCCAGTCATGTTTTGCTGTTCCAGTATAAAATGCTACACTAACACCATAAAAGGCTGCCTATTTATCTATACTGTATCTACATGCATACTACACTACACTGCACATTTACATGTGTTTGCTCCTACCAAGAGCTTAATGCTGCCATCTCTCCTCACATTTCTGTCTTCTCCTCTCTTTGTCACTATGTGTGTTGCACAGTGTTAGGTTTGTCCTCCTACCACAACTTTTTATCCTTTTATGCACCGTCATTGAGACCTCTGGCCTGCATGCTATTTTCTGCTCTATCTTTACTGCTACACACATTTAGTGACATGGGCTCTGCATTCATGTTGCCACTCAGCTGTTACCTTTATATAATGCCATTGTACATAGCTTGTACTGTTTTGTGTGCTACTCATGCATTGTTACACATTGTGGTCTCTGTTTGAATTGAACTGTGCACGTGCTTATCTGTTTGTATCTAGCAGTCTGTTGATATGAAGTCATTTCTATAGACATTGTGACCTATATGTTTAATACTGGAATACTGTAGTCTGCTACACTGCTGTGTCTGACAGTTCTTTCTCAGTGATGTGTGCTATCTCATACTTTAGTCATATTCTGTTTATATTTTTAATAATTTTAATATATTTTTGGCTATAATGACCTGAAGCTTGCATTCAGCCACTCTCAGCTGCTTAATGCTTTTATATGCACTTAATTGTTCTCTTCCTCAGGGAATGCTTGGGCTACAGGGAACAGTGTAAGCATTATTTGTCTTTATGCACATCACAAATACATTTTCACATGTGACTGCTCTACTTGCTGTGTGCTGATTCAGGACCTTCTATATGGGCATTTGTCTCCTGATGTTTCCTGACTTCCAAAAGGAGGTGTTTCTTTACTACATCGCTTTTTCTCGTGAGATGCATGAGCTAGTATAAAGCCACACCCATCTCTCTGGTTGGCTTCTCCTATGCTCAGGCTCTCTCTCAGGGACCTTAGGGTGCCAGTGCTGCAGTTATGGCCAAAATATCTAAACCCAATATATGGTTTTCCAAAGCACTGCTCTGTTTCTTGTTTTGCACCTTATGATAGCTCCTGGATGTGTTGCACTGTACACCCTTGCTTGGTCTACGGTCTGGACAGCAAATCACTATGCTTCCTGACATTTATGTTTGTACTGTATAAGTTTCTGGTGTGCCTTATGAAATCATCATGAATGTCATCTCCAGTTAATTATATCAAAGTTGTGTTCAGACATCAGTATTTTCTGCATCATCTTAGAAAGTCATGCTTCTTTCTGTAAGGGCCTATGCAAAATCAAATTCCCTTTCAACATCTAAAAAGAATCACTATGCATGAGCAAAAAAGAAAATAAATTTGCAGTTAGGTAACAATAAGAATTTTAAAGTGAATCCATACATGATATCTGACTTCTACGCATTGCTCTGGAAGGTGATTTTTCATCCATTTGATAGCCTGTGCAGTAGGGTCACAGACAAAAACCCAGGAGCTGTTACATTCTTCATTTGTAAGGATGCAAGAATTGTCAAGAGCCAGTCCATTCAGTGGTAGATCCTTTAGTTCAAGCCTCTTCAACTCTACCTAAAAACAAACAAAAATAATTAAGATCCCGAATCTTCAATTCATCATAAATGTGAGCAATAGCTATTTTGTACTAGAGGTATAGTCAAACAGGCCAAAGTGAAAGTGAGTGAATAGCTGTATTAGAACACGTCCATGAGACACTGGCTCTTTAAAAGAATTTACTTGTAATGGAAACATCTCCTGTTCTTCAAGGTGCACAGCCCCCTTCATGGGAGTTGCCCTCACAAAAACGAACAGGTTACCATAATACAGAGAACCAACATTTTGATCATTTAAAGTCTGTTTGGCTAATTTGCTGCAGAATATTAGGTAGGGATCTTTTTATTTATTTATATTTATTTACATTTTTATAACCAGGTTAGCCATGATGGTAGGCCCCCATTTGCACAGGGAACCCATCAACAAAAAGCTTTCAAGAAAACAATAACGACAGTACAACATGAAACAAGCAGACTGGTGATTGTACAGAGGAGTAAGACTGAGTCACTAATCATAACATACTTTTTATGTATTCATGACATGGATGCCAAGAGATTCACCTTGATAGGGAAGCTTGAGATGTGAATCTTGGCATCCATGTTGAGAACACATAATATTAGGTTATGATAGGTCACACAATCATAGTTTTTTGTACTGCATGGAACTTTATGTGCTTCATGTGCTACTAATTACAGTAACATAGAAAAAAGTGTTTTGCTGGCTTTCAAAGCCATAAAACACTTAGTGTTTGCTGTTAGAAAGGCATTGTAATGTAGTCTGTTATGTTTACACTCATCTTTCATGGCTCTCAGTTGTCTAGATTTTCACAGAAAGTCCAGGTTATTACTTCATATTTTTGGTCTGTTGCTCACAATCTATGTTTTTCCATAAACCACTGAAGACTGAAGCCACTAAATAATGACAGACATTTGAATTTCAGAGTTGGTATCCTTTGGAAAATGTAGGTGAACACACATCCTGTTATTTCAGCTAATGTCTAAGTTTATTGGAGGAAGGGACACCTTATTACTGCAGAGAGCAGGCCGAAACAAATCCTTTGTTCTGCCTCAGTCATTTGCTGGTCAGTGCCTTTGCCAGCAGCTGAAAGCCTAGGGGTGCCAGGTGCAAACTGTCTCTGGCAATGCAGCAAAGTTTATCAACCATGTGATCCAAGGCTGACAGAAACTGGATCCCCTTTGAATGACACCAAAAACTAAGCCATTTACTGAAATCCATCATTTTGTGTTTGCACTGTGGCATCATTCTAGGTGAGGGTAATATGCTGCTCAAGGTTAGGGATATACCTGCTTGGGGCACATACTTGGAGAGCTCCATCATGTCTCTCTTCATATAATCCAGTGAGGTACATCTCAGGTCATTAACTCCAAAATGAGCTATGACAGAGTCATAATAGTAGTTTTTGCCGAGAGACCTGAGTGCATGTGTGATCTGATGAATCTTGGTAGTGGACAGACAGCTGACCTTGACTTTCTCCTTATCTAACCTGGTGAGTGGGACATCTGTGTGTCTCAATATGGACTCTCCAATGACAAAATAATCTGTTTTTTGAGTGTTACACCTCAAGGGCTTGGTAGGTGAGACACTGGTTAGTTGTAGCAGTCTTTTGTTTTGGAAGTGTCTGGTGTTTCAGTAAGTTTTTTGGGAGACCCTCCTGTATGTTGATCTGTGTACTGGTGTGTTGGATGCATACTATGTGTATAAGTAGTGGTACTATGTGCAGGGTGAGTTGACAACCTCTTCAGTGTTACTGTCTTCAGTGCAAGAGAGTAGGGATTCAAAATTCTTGGTGTAGAAACATTGCTCGCACTCTGTACTAGAGTGAGTTATTAGTAGAGGTTTGTCAGAATGCATGAGGCACTTGCAACACTGGCTCACTGGACTCAAATCAACAAGGCAGGCAGGAGAAACAAGGGTAGTCCAACTGTCCATAATGCTAGGTTTGAAGAACTGTTATCACAAAGGTGGTGCTTTTAGGACTGATGTAAGAGGTGCTGTGCAGATGGATATTTCTGACAGGGTTTTTGTCTCTTGGTTTAATAAGTCACAGCTCACTAGCAATACTTCTTAGACCTGAGATGCACTAAAGATGAGGACTACACTAGTGTACTACAGCTGTATCTAAGGGAAAAATTGTCAAAATTATCTGTCCAGCTATGGCGGACAATTGTTTAGCAGTGTGTGGTGCTGCGTGATGCACAAACAAGCGGAAACCCGCTTAAACACAGGGCTTAAATACCAGAAGCTAAGAACTTAAAATAATTAAAAAACTCAAAAGAACCAATGAGGGTGTTTACTCCAAGCCCTAGACCAATCACCCTTCACTAGATAGGTTCCAATCAGCACATTTCTCTCACAAGGGTGCAGAAGGGCCCCTTCCAATCAAAGATGGCTTGGAAAATGTGCTCAGAATACAACAGCCACTACAAACAGACCCAGATGCAGCAAACCTGTATCTGGACTACACTAGAGCTACTAGTGACACTAATTTAGGTAGGAAACAGTAAAAGAAAGGTTTTAAACAGCAGAAAAAACAGCAGTGATGCACTAAAATCATTTTAAACAGCAAAAAAAAAAAACCAAAACCCCAGCAAGAATGTTTTAAACAGCCAACAGATCAGTTATTTAAAACACCCCTTGGCGGGAAAATAGAACAACCAGAACAGATGCTTTGCAAATAGTGAAAAGTTGCAACAATTACTTTTCAAAGAGTGGAAATAGCAAAAAAGCTTTGCAAACAGTGAAAATAGCAACAAAATACAATTTAACCAGCCGAGTAGGGGAGACAAATGCAGTACAAACAGTGCAGTTTAGTTTACAGTATTAAAATACAGTTTTAAATAAGCAGAACACAATAAAATTAATTAAATAGTATAATCAAGCAAAAAACAGGCAACTTATTTTTTTTGGGAAGCTCTGAAGCCTGTAGTCATCTGGTATCTCAGCTCAGAGTTGTAGCTGGTAGCCCACCTCAGTTCAGCTCAGTTAAATAACCCCCTCTGGTTACATTAAAAATATCTAAACCCTGATCCTGGCTGTGTACCTGAACTAGTGGCTTCCCCATTTACTCGTGGACTCTGTTGGGATGGTTTACGCTGCCCACCATGGGTTTCCTTATATCCATGTGCAGTACTGAGTATCCCTTTCTTGTGCAGTGGTGCCCTGCTTGCCAAGTATTCACCCCCTTTTCTCTTCAGCTCATCTGCAGAGTTACGCTCCCAGTCTGCCAACCAGATTCTCATGTACACAGACAAAGTACTAAGGGCTTGTTCTCTCACCAAAATGTCTGCCAGCCTTTCAAAAGTGGTGACCGGACACCCACTCACCAACTTATGAAAATAAGTGCTTGGCTCAGCAATATATTCACATACACTTTCATCTGCCCTATATCTATGCTCATGAATTTTTTTTCTGTAAGCTTCAGGTGTTAACTTAAAACATTCCAGTAAACATTGCTTAGCCTTGTCATAATTTAAAGTATCAGACAATTTGGAAACAGCAGTTACAGCTTTACCATGCAGTAAGGAGGTCCGGAATCATACCCAGAGCCCTTGGTCAGCATTGTACTGTTTACATACCCTTTGAAATATATGAATAAAACTATCAAAATTATCACCTTCTGTATACTGTGGAAGAAATTTACCAACCTTTGTTGGTTCTGGGGTTCAGTCATTCTCTTCCCCACTACCTCCATATTCCTGTTGAAGAGTCAGCATGTCCCTGTCATGTTGACAGTGTTTCTCATTTACTTCAGCCTCCAAATGCCACAGTCTCTCTGCTGATTCTAATTCCATACATTTTTTTCTCCAGTTTAAGTATCTTTAACTCCAGATGGGTTTTTAAGTCCTCTGAGGAAAAGATGAACTGTCCTTTTTCTGAGGGTTGTACATTCCTATCACACAACTGGTTGTTTTCCGGGTTGCTGGTCTGTGCTGCAGCAGTGACTAAGGGTGAAATCATTTATTTAGTCAGGTTGGCATGCACCACTCCTTTGGATTTGCACGCTGTAGCCAGCTGGTTCACTGTCAGCTTGCCATAATCCTCTGCTGGCATCTTTGTTTCCTTTAAGAGCACACAGGGAATGCACACTCCAGTCCTGGGGCTAAGCTTTCTCTCCAGGCCTCAAGTAAGACTCCACAATGGTCACTACAGAGCTGAATCCTTAGCTGGGTGTTCCAAGCCAAGTCCTCCACCACACTGTCTGTGAAATCAGTGCTCTTAGTGTCCTTGTTCAAGCTAGTTGTCATACACACTATCTTTAAGATTTGATTTCACACACACACACACACACACACACACACACACACACACACACACACACACACACACACACACACACACACACACACACACACACACACACACAGACACACACACACACACCTGGGAAAGGCTGGCATAGCTTACCCAGTCTGTCACCTCAACCCAGACTATAAGGTAGATTTACTTCCACCAGAACACCCAAAGCCAGCTACTTTAAGGCTGTTACCAGGGTACCTAATTACATTTATTAAATTAATACTTATACAAATGGTAGTGTTTAACCAAGCTGCTAGACTTTCAGGAATATGGAGCCACAGTGCCGCTAAATAAATGCAAGTACTCTCATACTTTAAATATTTTCTAAAAGACCAGCCAGAATGTAAGGTTTATGTATATTTAATAATAAATAAAAGAAAAATGAAAATACTGAATATCTATTTACAATAAACACCAGAGTTTCATCACAGGAAATATAAAAAAAACAACATAGATGGAAAGACTCAGACAGATACAGAAAAAAACATTTAGCTAATCTCAGTATATTTCTCCAACTGACTGAATAATTACTGTTCCCTAGTTATTTACTAAAGCAAGGCAAGACGAATGTGGATAACTGTCTTGTCAGGTCTTAAAATAGAATGCACACCTCACATCTCTCAGTAGTATTCAAATACAAATTCAATGCTGGCTACAGAATAATATCATATCTAGTCTCCTGACTCTGTGGTTCCCACATTACCCTCTCACTAGAAACTGAGCTAGGATCTGGGACTGGTGTGTCATAATATTCACACAGAACTTTAACTAAGGTTTATTTCAGCATCTGGAAACTGTAAAGCAATTCCAACACTTCCATCCTTCCTGCAAGCCATTCTCTGGCAACCTATGGTTGC